>NC_091346.1:25130124-25272624 GCF_038502225.1 Cherax quadricarinatus | reverse complement strand
TGTGTGTGTGTGTTAGTTACCATTTGGTCCTAGGCACATGTCGATTAGACACTAGGCCTGTATGTGTGTATGTGTGTGTGTATGTGTGTGTATGTGTGTGTATGTATGTGTGTGTGTGTGTGTGTGTATGTGTGTGTGTATGTGTGTGTATGTGTATGTGTGTGTATGTGTGTGTGTATGTGTGTGTGTGTGTGTGCGTGTGTGTGTGTATGTACTCACCTAGTTGTACTCACCTAGTTGAGGTTGCGGGGGTCGAGTCCGAGCTCCTGGCCCCGCCTCTTCACTGATCGCTACTAGGTCACTCTCCCTGAGCCGTGAACTTTATCATACCTCTGCTTAAAGCTATGTATGGATCCTGCCTCCACTACATCGCTTCCCAAACTATTCCACTTACTGACTACTCTGTGGCTGAAGAAATACTTCCTAACATCCCTGTGATTCATCTGTGTCTTCAGCTTCCAACTGTGTCCCCTTGTTACTGTGTCCAATCTCTGGAACATCCTGTCTTTGTCCACCTTGTCAATTCCTCTCAGTATTTTGTATGTCGTTATCATGTCCCCCCTATCTCTCCTGTCCTTTAGTGTCGTCAGGTTGATTTCCCTTAACCTCTCCTCGTAGGACATACCTCTTAGCTCTGGGACTAGTCTTGTTGCAAACCTTTGCACTTTCTCTAGTTTCTTCACGTGCTTGGCTAGGTGTGGGTTCCAAACTGGTGCCGCATACTCCAATATGGGCCTAACATACACGGTGTACAGGGTCCTGAATGATTCCTTATTAAGATGTCGGAATGCTGTTCTGAGGTTTGCTAGGCGCCCATATGCTGCAGCAGTTATTTGGTTGATGTGCGCTTCAGGAGATGTGCCTGGTGTTATACTCACCCCAAGATCTTTTTCCTTGAGTGAGGTTTGTAGTCTCTGACCCCCTAGACTGTACTCCGTCTGCGGCCTTCTTTGCCCTTCCCCAATCTTCATGACTTTGCACTTGGTGGGATTGAACTCCAGGAGCCAATTGCTGGACCAGGTCTGCAGCCTGTCCAGATCCCTTTGTAGTTCTGCCTGGTCTTCGATCGAGTGAATTCTTCTCATCAACTTCACGTCATCTGCAAACAGGGACACCTCAGAGTCTATTCCTTCCGTCATGTCGTTCACAAATACCAGAAACAGCACTGGTCCTAGGACTGACCCCTGCGGGACCCCGCTGGTCACAGGTGCCCACTCTGACACCTCGCCACGTACCATGACTCGCTGCTGTCTTCCTGACAAGTATTCTCTGATCCATTGTAGTGCCTTCCCTGTTATCCCTGCTTGGTCCTCCAGTTTTTGCACCAATCTCTTGTGTGGAACTGTGTCAAACGCCTTCTTGCAGTCCAAGAAAATGCAATCCACCCACCCCTCTCTCTCTTGTCTTGCTGCTGTCACCATGTCATAGAACTCCAGTAGGTTTGTGACACAGGATTTCCCGTCCCTGAAACCATGTTGGTTGCTGTTGATGAGATCATTCCTTTCTAGGTGTTCCACCACTCTTCTCCTGATAATCTTCTCCATGATTTTGCATACTATACATGTCAGTGACACTGGTCTGTAGTTTAATGCTTCATGTCTGTCTCCTTTTTTAAAGATTGGGACTACATTTGCTGTCTTCCATGCCTCAGGCAATCTCCCTGTTTCGATAGATGTATTGAATATTGTTGTTAGGGGTACACATAGCGCCTCTGCTCCCTCTCTCAATACCCATGGGGAGATGTTATCTGGCCCCATTGCCTTTGAGGTATCTAGCTCACTCAGAAGCCTCTTCACTTCTTCCTCGGTTGTGTGCACTGTGTCCAGCACTTGGTGGTGTGCCCCACCTCTCCGTCTTTCTGGAGTCCCTTCTGTCTCCTCTGTGAACACTTCTTTGAATCTCTTGTTGAGTTTTTCACATACTTCACGGTCATTTCTTGTTGTCTCTCCTCCTTCCTTCCTTAGCCTGATTACCTGGTCCTTGACTGTTGTTTTCCTCCTGATGTGGCTGTACAACAGTTTCGGGTCAGATATGGCTTTCGCTGCTATGTCATTTTCATATTGTCTTTGGGCCTCCCTTCTTATCTGTGCATATTCGTTTCTGGCTCTACGACTGTTCTCCTTATTCTCCTGGGTCCTTTGCCTTCTATATTTCTTCCATTCCCTAGCACACTTGGTTTTTGCCTCCCTGCACCTTTGGGTAAACCATGGGCTCATCCTGGCTTTTTCATTAATCCTGTTACCCTTGGGTACAAACCCAAGGTGTGTGTGTGTGTGTGTGTGTGTGTGTGTGTGTGTGTGTTTATAAATAAAACAATACACATTATTTTTTGAGATCAATATTACCAACAACAAATCATTTTAATTCTTTTCAATATTATTATTTTTTATTACTGTTGTATTAGTTTTGAGATTCTCTACAATCCTATCAAAAAATATTTTGTGCCATTCAAGACAGTCCAATTTTATAAACGTTCCACCGATTCCAAGTTTCAAAAAACAATATTTAGTGCATTAACAAATTTGCCTACACAAAGTAAAGTGAATGGTCACTATCGTAGCCGTAAGCTGCATCACCCATTAAATACTGAAGCCCTTCAGAACAGGAAGACGCATAAATTTTGATCATGGTGACTGAACGAGAATCAAAATGTCAAAATTCTCACAGATTAAACGTTCAGATGTGCATCAACACACTTGAATTTCACTCTCCACCGTCGTTGAATTAGGAAACACCATTTTTGGAACACCTGAAGTTTTGCCACTGAGGAGTTAGGAAGTTACCCGAGCCATTCCAGGATGCTGGGAATGAGGTCAATAACTTTTGTCATACAAAACCTGCAGAAGCCAGTTGTCTCTAGAATTGAGTCTTCGTTACCGTACACAAGTGCTCTAAATTTTAATCCGATCGGATGAGGGGTTCTCGAGTTATTAGCGTAATAAAATAGAAAACAGGAGGAACAAAAAATTCAGGCAACTACTTAGAAGTCCTCCTTCTGCGGTACCTTAATAATACGCAAAGAGTGTGGCATAGCATGAGTGGAACAAACTGCCAAGTAACGACATTGAAGCTAGCATCTTCTGTAGCTTTAAAAACAGGCTAGACAAATATACGAATGAGAGTGGCTGGGTGTGAGAGGAACCTGACTAATGTGTCTACTGCAGAGGTCATCTATTCTTATGGGAAAGCCTTTGTAGACAGCGATGCATGGCATAACTTACAGGTTTCTGTGAACTTATCCATCTCTGACCAGAGGAGACGCTGCTCCATGAAGCTCATCTCCAGACCCCGCACGTTGTGCTTGGGAGCAATGAAGATTCTCACCGTCACCTTCTTCGGAGCTGCTCCCGAGTTGGTTACCTGAGAGTGTAACAACCTTATACGTACGTGCATTTCCTCCAGAAGAGGCACTGCCAGTTCATAATCATGTCTTTGAATGTGTAACAAATTCTTTTCTACCTTCAGATGTAAAAAATAATTCTATCTTACCTGAAAAGATATTAGTAATATGCAGTGTAACCGAGTACACTGCACTACACCCAGAGCGGATCTACTATAACACTAATAAAGCTTAAGCTTCAGGGCCCCTAATTCCGGAGGGGCCCAGAAGCCACTTTAGTCCACATTTCTTTAACATTTTGGGTCTATTGTATGAGTTTTTTTTTTTAATATTATTAATAATTAAGGATGTTTCATTCTCAATATATTAAATATAAAATAATTATAAATTAATTTAAAACACTATAAACATTTATGATAGAAATTAAAACTATTATTAAAATTATTTATCTTAGGCTAATTGCAATCGAAAAAAATGAAAGTATATTACGTTGCTTGAAGTCACTGTCAAGGACAACATTTCGGTAACTTTTTATTTACACGAATAAGCTTATATAACCTTAAAATATACTAAATTTACAATAATACAAAATTTGTGGTGATGTGTGGTGGAACAACCTCACTGAAGACGATAACAGTGATTACCCAGACCTCGTTGCTGCTTGCGAAGGTGGGCCCCGTAACAGTTCATGGTTCAGGGCCCCTAAACTTGAGGTCCGTCCCTGACTACACCCCTTACACATATTAACACACATTAAGCTCCTTAGAACCATACATTACACGATTTACACCCCTCTCTCCTAGCACACACATTACAAGTAACATCATCATGTGTGTGTACAAGTAACTCACATCATGTGTGTGTACAAGTAACTCACATCATGTGTGTGTACAAGTAACTCACATCATGTGTGTGTACAAGTAACTCACATCATGTGTGTGTACAAGTAACTCACATCATGTGTGTGTACAAGTAACTCACATCATGTGTGTGTACAAGTAACTCATATCATGTGTGTGTACAAGTAACTCACATCATGTGTGTGTACAAGTAACTCACATCATCATGTGTGTGTACAAGTGCTACCTTCATGCATGATGACTTGGCTCAAGGTTCTGATTTTGTAAACATTTTCTTTAAAAATCAATTTGACCAGCACACGTCCCTCTGTATACAAATCTGTTAATGTTATAGTTTACCTTCTGTTACAAGCTACAGTGTTTCTAACATTTGGCAAAAGAAACAGAGGCGTTGAGATTCCCGATGAAAATCAGGGGCGTCACGAGTACATTGAGAGACAACACAATAAGTGCCCGGGGCCCAAGACTCTTTAACTGCCTCCCAGTATACATAAGGGGGATTACCAATAGACCCCTGGCTGTCTTTAAGAAGGCACTGGACAGGCACCTAAAGTCAGTACCTGACCAACCGGCCTGTGGTTCGTACGTCAACTTGCGTGCGGCCAGCAGTAATAGCCTGGTTCATCAGATCCTGATCCACCACGAGGCCTAGTCTCAGACCGAGCCGCGGGGGTCGTTGGCCCCCAAAACCCTCTCCAGGTAAACGTTTTAGAAAACAAAATAAAGACACCACTAGACTGTACTACATACAGGACGCAGGATTCTTTAATATTGAAATGAAAAAACTAAGTTCGAGGCGTTTTTAAATTATGCATTTATTTAAGAATTAAACTGCACTCAATGCATAAAAAAGCTCACTGAATGCACACAGTCAATGATCTGGCGAGCAATACATAATTAAAAGTAAAAATACCTGAATATGGTAGTTAAATGGAGCGTGGTCGAGGTGGGTGATGCGGAGCATTACTGGGTTAGGAGCATTGAAATCCAGTCCTCTGGACGCCTCAAACTCGCGTAGGTTCCAGCCAGTTGTGAGCTGGTTCAGTTGGTTATCCCTCAGAACACCCACCTTGTCCACCACCACATTCGGCAGGGACAGCTGGCAAAGGCAAAACACAGACAAGTATGAACAACATTAGGTTATGAAATATTACATCATATATTTCATATTACGAAATTTTATGTGAAAATATTATGAAACAACACCTCTTCAAGGGGGGCTCCTTGGCGTGGTGAAGAGGCTCTTGGTCTGAGGAATTAGCCCTGTCGGTCTTCTTCCTCAGACCGAACCTAATTACCCCCCATTCTCCCCTCCCCTATCCCATCCTCCCCTTTTTCCATTCCTCCTCCTCCTCCTCCTCACCCCTCCCTTTTGCCCTTCCTCTTTTGGCCTTCGGGATTTCTCCCACAGGCGCGCTAGTTACTAGGTAGGGGAAAGGACACCGGGGTCCATCCCATTCCGTTGAGGTTCTTGGCGGTGGCGTAGTTTGCCGTGGAATCTGGATTGCCTGGGGATGTCCCGATCCCTCTCCGGTATCCCGGAGTAGCTTTGGGTGTCTTTTGGGCGACGGGTGTATCTCTGGAAGCCACCTTTCGGATTCCGGGGGTGGTGGCCGAAGGAGGTATGCTTTGTGGCGGATATCTGGCCGCCCTCTCTTTTGTCCACCGAGGTAGCTCGGCAGATGTGAGGTTGCTATCCCGGATTGCTGGTTTACTGGCATGAAGGGTAGGGTATGGCACGGGTTCCATGCTGCATCTGCGCTACTAGCGGTGTTGAGGTCCTCTTGGGCACGGAGGGAGATTTCCGGCCCTTTCATTCCTCCTGGGAACTATTCCTCCCCGCTCCCCCCTTTTTTATTCTTTTTTTTATTTTTATTTTCTTTTCTTCTTTCTTTTTTTTCTTAAAAACAAAAAGCAAAGGAGTAACCTAACCATGGCAGCCCTAGTCCATGAAACCACTACCCCCGGGCCCCTTCTTGATACCGCACCCCATTCTGACCCTGCCTTGTGTTTAGACCACTCTTCGGACACTCCTGATGCCCCTGTACCTCTTGCTGGTGCTGTTTCCTCACCCGCTTCAGGTACCGGGGCTTCGACTGACTCCTTCGATTTGTCTGAACTCCGCTCTCCTTTGACTATGCTTCCGGCTTCTCCCTCTATGGTATGGCAATTTTCGAATCGCCCACCCATTTCATGCCGGACCAACTCCGGTCCTACTCCTAAACACCAACGTCAATCTCCTGATGATGCTCCTTCGTTACCTTCCCATTCTACTCGGAAAAGACCGATACGTCAAGCACTCCCTCTCCACGCTCAGTTTCGGACCACACAATGGACTAAATTCTTTACTTTAAGACCAACTTCTTCTTCTGCCTACCTTTCTGCCCATAGTATTGGCAAAGCGCTCCTGCGTCATGTTGGCAGAGATATTTCATTTCACGCTCTCAAGAGCGGTACGCGCATCGTCACTGTCCAGAATGCTACCCAAGCTCATGATCTTTCTCTCCTTTCGAATATCGATACTACTCCTATCACTATTGAAAAACATCTTTCTCTCAATTCTTGTAGTGGTACTGTCATTCTGCCCCATACCATAGTCCAACAGAATTTCCAGTCATGTGGCAATGACATTTTTGAACAGCTGGAACTCCAGGATCTCCCAATCCTCAAAGTAGACACTTATGTCCTTCCTGCCCGGGGGCGGAGACGTTACCCTTGCAATGTGGCTCGTTTAACTTTTGACAGCCGAGAACTCCCGTCCTCTGTATATGTCGCGGGACATCGGTTACAAGTTCGAAAGGTGATACCTACACCGCAACAATGTAGAAATTGCTGGCGTTTTGGTCACCCAGCGAAATATTGCAGATCTATGGCCGAATGCCCAGTCTGTGGTGCCGACGACCATTCTAATACATCTTGCAGTCAACCTCCATCTTGCCTTAATTGTAATGAAGCTCACCCTTCGTACTCCCGCCGTTGCCAGGTCTACTTAAATGAACGTGAAATCCGTTGCCTCAAAGAGGCAGAAGGTCTCCCTTATGCTATGGCAGTTACTCATCTCCGCCTCCAAGGGAGACTACCCCGTGTTTCTTATTCTCGTGTTTCCAAACATCCCCCCACTTCTGGGGTACCATCTTCTGCAGCCTCCTCTGTTGTTACCCCTCCCATAGCCACTATGGCATCTAATCCTTTTGCTGTCCTTGGCTCTGACGTCCCGACTACAACTCAGTCTGTTCTCACATCTTGGCGTCCTTCCTCACAAGCCCCAGTATCGACAAGATCTCGTACGACACCTAATACCAATCGCCCCTCTACTCAGAAGTCCAAAAAATCCACATTGCTCAAATCTTCTTTGCCCCTTCCTTCCCTTCTTCCACCTCCACACTTTACCTTTCCAGTCTCTGTACCTAGTTCTTCCCCTCTCTCTGGCTCTATTACAAGTGTGGAGATTCTCCCTCCTCCTTGTACTATGCCTTCCACCCCCGTCCCCTCCCAAGTTTCTCCCTCTTCTGCCACCTCCCAGGTTTCTGCCTCTTCTGTCCCCCCCCATACTTCATCTCCAGTCCCTTACACTTTTCCCTCCCCCTCTACTTTGGTACAGTCCATTACAGTCCCAATCTTTACTCACCCTCCTCCTCCTATCTCCAATATGGTCTCCCATACATCTTTGAATTCAGAAACACTTGAAGCCATTTCAGAATATATTGCAGAGACTAAACCTTCAATGGACACTGATTCACTTCCTGTTCCTTCTCTTCCCTCTCCTCCATCTTCACAACCCCATTCTTCGCAATGCTCCATTCTTCGCTACTTGAACATCTTCCAATGCCACCACACGTTGACTTTTCTAACCCCTCTAGTCCGTAGGTGCCTTTACCTACAGATTCCTGATATTTTCTTCATCGCCAATCATGGCTTATTTACAGTGGAATATCCACGGCCTCAGGGGTAATCGGGGTGAGCTTCAGATGTTGCTTTCCAGGTTTTCCCCTGTTGGTGCTTGCTTACAAGAACCAAAATTACACTCGGCTGTTTTCCAACCTATCTCAGGCTATAATTTATTGTATTCTTCAGATCCTTTCTCAGATGAGACCTTTAATGAAAGTGCCCTTCTTCTACGCAATGATATTCCGTACTGTCAACTATTTGTCCATACCTCGCTGCATTACACTGCAGCCCGTATCCACTTGAATAAGTGGTTTACAATATGTTCTTTATATCTCTCTCCTTCTCGAGCATTTTCTATCCCAGACTTTGCCTTTCTTGTTTCATCCTTACCACCACCACTTCTGTTACTTGGTGATTTTAATGCCCACCATTTCCTCTGGGGGGGGTCTCATTGTGACTCACGTGGCATTCAGTTGGAGGCTTTTCTCGCCTCTCACCCCCTCCATGTTTTAAATATGGGTACTCCCACCCATTTTGATCCTCGTACTCATACTCTCTCTTGCATCGATCTGTCAGTCTGCTCTTCCTCCACTGCACTAGACTTCACCTGGTCTATTCTACCAGACTTACATGACAGCGATCATTTTCCGATCATTCTTACTTCTCCTTCCTATTCACCACCTTTCCGTAGCCCTCGCTGGCAATTTGATCGGGCAAATTGGGATCTTTACTCACACCTCACTGCTTTTAGTGAGGTTCCTTCTTCATCCTCCATTGATGAGCTCCTACACATCTTCTCGACATCAGTTTATACCGCAGCTTCTCATTCTATACCCCAAACCTCAGGCAGGCATTCTCAGAAGTGCGTGCCTTGGTGGTCTCCTGCTTGTGCTCGTGCAGTACGTTTGAAACGTGCTGCATGGGGCAGGTACCAGTACAATAGAACTGCTGAGAGACTTGTTGATTTTAAGCAGAAGCATGCGATCGCTCGCCGTGTCATCCGTGAAGCTAAACGCACTTGTTGGCGAGACTATGTTTCCACCATCACCTCTGCTTCTTCTATGAGTGCAGTCTGGAAAAAAGTGAGGAAATTGAGTGGTAAATACTCTCCTGACCCGGCTCCTGTTCTACGGGTCACTGGTGTTGATGTAGCAAACCCTCTCGACGTTGCCATTGAACTTGGCACACATGTGGTCCGTATTTCCCGAGGGCTCCATCTATGCCCCTCGTTTCTTTCCTCAAAGTCTGCCAGAGAGTTAGTACCCTTGGACTTTTCTTCTCTCAGAGAAGAACAGTATAATGTGCCTTTTACACTTCAAGAACTGGAGGCAACGCTCTCAGCTTGCCGATCATCGGCAGCTGGGCCTGACGACATTCATATTCGTATGTTACAACATTTACATCGGTCAGCCCTTGTAGTCCTCTTACACCTCTTCAATCTTATTTGGGCACAAGGAGTTCTTCCCCAGCTGTGGAAATCTGCCATTGTTCTCCCTTTCCGCAAACCGGGTACTACAGGACATGATGCCTCCCACTATCGCCCCATCGCTCTTACTAGTGCAGTTTGCAAAGTGATGGAACGCCTCGTAAATCGACGTTTAATGTGGTATTTAGAGACTCACAACAGTCTCTCCGCTAGTCAATATGGCTTTCGTAAGGGTCGTTCTACCATAGACCCCTTACTACGCTTGGATACGTATGTTCGTAATGCCTTTGCGAATAATATCTCAGTTATTGCCATATTTTTTGACCTTGAGAAGGCATATGACACAACTTGGAGGTATAATATTTTGGCCCAGGCCCATTCCTTAGGCCTCCGAGGCAATCTACCATCCTTCCTTAAGAACTTTTTAACTGACAGACATTTCCGTGTTCGAGTCAATAATGTTCTTTCCCCGGACTTCGTCCAAGCTGAAGGTGTCCCTCAGGGATGTGTTCTAAGCACAACACTTTTTCTCCTTGCTATAAATGATTTGGCCTCTGTTCTTCCACCCAATATTTGGTCATCACTCTATGTTGATGACTTCGCTATTGCTTGTGCAGGCGCTGACTGTCACCTTATTGCAGTTTCTCTCCAGCATGCGGTCGACCGTGTTTCCACTTGGGCCACTACACATGGGTTTAAATTTTCAAGTACCAAAACTCACCAAATTACTTTCACTAGACGCTCTGTTATCTCTGATCATCCTTTGTATCTCTATGGCTCCCGTATCCCCGAACGTGATAGTCAGGTTTCTAGGCCTTCTCTTTGACCGTCGGTTATCCTGGAAACCTCACATTACCTCTCTGAAGGCAACTTGTCACAGCCGGCTAAACCTTCTTAAAACCCTTGCTCATCTTTCCTGGGGAGCTGATCGTCGAACTCTGCTTCGCCTACATTCAGCCCTCGTTTTATCGAAACTCGATTATGGTGACCAGATTCATTCCGCGGCCTCTCCTGCTACTCTCTCTAGCCTTAACTCTATCCATCACCAAGGCTTACGTTTGTGCCTTGGTGCTTTTCGCTCTTCCCCTGTTGAGAGCCTCTATACAGAAGCAAATGTTCCATCCTTGTCTGATCGCCTAGATGCCCATTGCCTTCGCTACTATGTACGCTCTCACGATCTACACAATCCTTCCATTTATAGAATGGTCACCGATATTAGTAGACATTCTTTATTCGTTCGCCGCCCCTGTTTGCTCCGTCCCTTTTCTCTTCGCCTACATTCACTCTTGTCTTCCCTTCAGTTACCACCTTTATATGTTCATGTAGCATCTCACTTTTCCCTACCCCCCTGGGAAGTTCCAGCTGTTCGGGTCTGTTCTTTCTCACTCCCTTGCTCGAAAGCTCAACTGCCTACGGTGGCTTCCCGCTCTCTTTTTCTTGATCACTTCCACTCCCATTCTCATGCCACCACTGTGTACACAGATGGCTCTAAGTCTTCAGACGGCGTCGGATTCGCAGCAGTGTTTCCGGACAGCGTCATGCTGGGGCATTTACTATCTTCAGTTAGCATTTTTACTGCTGAACTGTATGCCATTCTTGCAACACTTATTCGTATCGCATCTATGCCTATGTCATCATTTGTAGTAGTCTCAGACTCCCTTAGTGCTCTACAGGCTATACGAAAATTTGATACATCTCATCCCCTAGTTCTCCGTATCCAACTTTGGCTACGCCGTATCTCTACCAAACATAAAGATATTGTTTTTTGTTGGGTCCCTGGTCATGTCGACGTACAGGGCAATGAACAGGCAGACACTGCTGCGCGGTCAGCAGTACATGACCTACCAATTTCCTATCGAGGTGTTCCATTTCTGGACTATTTTGCTGCAATAGCTACCCACCTTCGCACCCGTTGGCAACAACGTTGGTCAACTCTGCTCGGTAACAAACTTCATTCTATTAAACCGAGCATAGGTTACTGGCCGTCTTCTTGTCATCAGTGCCGAGGTTGGGGGACCACTCTCTCCCGCCTTCGCATTAGCCACACTCGTCTTACTCATGGGTATCTCATGGAGAGGCACCCTGTTCCTCTCTGTGAGCAGTGTCAAGTTCCAGTATCGATTAGCCACATTCTGTTAGACTGCCCTCTCTATCAACGAGCACGCAGAATTTACCTCCAACGTCGTCTTCGTTCTACTACTCTCTTTACCTTCCCTTCTTGCTGATGGACCCTCCTTTAATCCTGACTCTCTCATTGACTTCTTGACAACGACTGATTTACTCCACAAACTCTGATGATACTTTTCGCACTCCCCTCAGCCCTTTCTAGTTCAGTCTCTTGCTGCCCTTTACCCTTTCACCATCTACTGCCCCGCTGTTATCCGTAACCTATTACTCATCCATCTCCCTTTTGCCACCTGATGCCCTCGCTTCCTTCCTGCCCTGCAGCGCTGTATAGTCCTTGTGGCTTAGCGCTTCTTTTTGATTATAATAATAATAATATGAAACAACAGTCTTTTGCATCATCTACGAAGCACTATACTTACATCCTCCAGGGTGTATGGTGGTTGTGTCATCTTGTACTCCTGAAAGATGCCGTCAACGAACTTGTGCCAACGGTAGAATACTGGGTCCCTCATGGCGGTCGCCGAGTCTCCCATCACTCCAATCTCCTCCTGTTACAACAATATTTGTGTATACAAATCTCTTCCTAGGATGATTAATTTTTCTAGCTGAATTATAATTTATCTAATCTGTGCCAATTTACACAATAGCCGTAAAATATATTTGTAAGAAGATCATGAAAGATAGAAATTATAGCTAAGATTTTAATTGAAACAGTAATAGATTAGATGACCTTAGGATTAATGGAGAACAAGTATTGTTTGCTAAAAAAAAAAGCCTTGATAAAGGGTATCACGATTATTTATAGGTAACATATACTGCAAAGCAGGATTTAGAAATAAGGTTTGTTTAGAATGATGTACAGTTCATAACATTAATCAGAAAAAATGTATTAAAGCACATGCTGGAACCTACCCTACCCTGTAAGAATGTATTAATACAGATGCCGGAACCTACTATGCCCTGTAAGGATGTATTATACAGATGCCGGAACCTACTATACCCTGTAAGAATGTATTAATACAGATGCTGGAACCTACTATACCCTGTAAGAATGTATTAATACAGATGCCGGAACCTACTATGCCCTGTAAGGATGTATTATACAGATGCCGGAACCTACTATGCCCTGTAAGGATGTATTATACAGATGCCGGAACCTACTATACCCTGTAAGAATGTATTAATACAGATGCTGGAACCTACTATACCCTGTAAGAATGTATTAATACAGATGCTGGAACCTACTATACCCTGTAAGAATGTATTAATACAGATGCCGGAACCTACTATACCCTGTAAGAATGTATTAATACAGATGCTGGAACCTACTATACCCTGTAAGAATGTATTAATACAGATGCTGGAACCTACTATACCCTGTAAGAATGTATTAATACAGATGCTGGAACCTACTATACCCTGTAAGAATGAATTAAAGAAATGGTGTAAACAAATCCGTATGCGGATTTTAAAACGTTTATTAAGAAGACATTACTCTCGCCAGGGATGTTTTCAATACGAGTTATGACCAGTTTTGGTAAGATGAGGAAGGAAGGACGAGTAAAGATGGAAATATGGGGATAGGGTGGGTGGGGGTAGTGGAGATGGAGTAATAAAGGTAAATGGCCTAACCATTTTGGTGCATTTTAATACAAATGTGTGTGTGAGTGTAGTGTTATTCACGAATTTGTGAAATTCATGGAGTGGGGCATAACACTACCCATCAGCTTCACACAGTTATACCAGTTGTATAACAACATGACGCTCAGTTGGTAGGGGGTATACTTTTTTGCAATAGCCTTTTTTTTCAATCCGAACAGAGACGAGCGAGGTGAGCTGCGTTAAGTTGGATGGATACGTCCTGCTTGGGAGTTGTACTGAATGGTTATAATCATAACCAAAATTTTTAAAGGGCAAACCGGTAAACCAGCGGAAGGCATCGGTCAGATGACCAAAATCTCCTGCTGCAGGTCATAAGATGACCTGCAGCAGGAGCTGGTGAAGGTAAAATCTGTTGCTAATTAAAATCGAAGATATTATATAAAAATAGGCCAGGACTGGAGTGGATTTTCGACTGGAATACACCATCAGGAAACACTTGTTTTGTTTCCTGACAAACCTTACCTTACCTTCCTGCTTGGGCAGAATGCCTTTTGAGAGTATTTCGAATCTGAGGATTAACCCTGTATTTTGTGTTATGATGCTGGAGGTTGAGATGAGTGATGACTCTAACAACATTTACTACAAGGGTTACATTCCCTGATGACTCGTTTGGCATTACCGAAGTCGATGTACCTTCATTAACTTCGGTATTCCCATACTATCTACTGTTACTTTTTTTTTACTCAGTGTCATTGTGGTCAGTAACAAGAGTGGTTTTGTTTGTACACTATGTCGTATGGGGACTTTTTTTACTGAGATTGTGGCTGTCATGTTCAGTGAGTTGTCTAGTGCTGAATCTCGTATTAACGTAATTGTTATCTTTGCTTCTGGGAGGAAAGGTGGCCACTAAGTTTCGCTCATAGAATCCATAAACATTCTTAGCTTTCTTTCAGAGTATCCATAAACACCTCCTCACACACAAACACATACTTCGCACAATATTTCACGAGTAACACTTAGTTTCAGTATGCTAGGTCGTGTGTAAACTTACTATTATCTGCTACTGGAACTTAGCCACTGTGACGCCACTTGGGTACTTCGTTTGTTGGTGGTTCAATCTCTGCTTGATTTTTTTTACTTAGATTCCTGACAGCTAAGTAATGCGCACTGTTCCTTAACTTACTGCACCAATATGTAAGCTTGACCTTGTAATTTATCTTGTGTAATGGTGCAATATACTATCACTTGTATGGGTTTGCGGAATTGCATTGTGTTATGGCGATGTACCCAGAAGTGCGCATAGAGTTTATTTGTAGAAAAAAAAAAATGAAAATTTTAAGGTTTTGGTCATACCATAATTTTCACCTAGATTTGACCAATTCATTTTATTACTCAAAACCTGTGATGTTTGCTTGCAACAGACGCTGCTTAGAAGCAGAGGCAAGCATCGCACACACACACACACACACACACACACACACACACACACACACACACACACACACACACACACACACACACACACACACACACACACACACACACACACACCAAAACCTCTGATACATAAACAACCCGCACATAGGAGGGTGAAAATTATGACGACGTTTGGTCCGACTTGGACCATTAACCTTCGTCAGACTAACAGACGTTGGCGAGGCTACGTAACAACGTAGCCTCTATAGGTAATACTTTGATAGAAAAAAAGGTTTAGTTACCTTATGTGCACCGTCGTTGTCATGAGTGAAGGCAATCATTAAGTGGCCCAGGTTGTGAAGATCACCGTAGAACAGAGCGTTGGGACTTAGTGAAGCATCTGCCTCAAACGCATCTCCTAAGATTTCAATCCCTAACTTTCCTGTTGTGACGTTATCCGAGAGAGGGACTCTATCACCATTTCTCTGTTAGGGGAGTTCAAGCGTACTGTCATTACCTATTCAGCTTAAATTTTTTGCAAGTTTTTTCCTCTAATTACTTTCAGTTATATTTGTTTCAGCATTAATGTGTATTGAAACTACAGAAGCAAACGTTTTAACCCACCACTGAAGCAAGACTAGGCTCGCTGTACATGAATGGTATACAATACAGACAAAATTGAAGAATTAGATACATGTGCAACATCTGGGCATCTTTATCTGTAGACGTTTCGCCATCCAGTGGCTTTATCAATACAAATTCAAGGCTATAAACCATACCACGGGCGGGGATAGACTCCGCGATGGTTTGTATGCAATCGTGTCATTACGATTTCGTGAGTCAAGGCTATAATGGTAAAACTGTAGAACTCTATTGCTGAGGGACTAATTGCCAGTTTTGTGTATAGTTCTACAGTTTTCCCATTATTTCACTGAATTTGTATTAACAGAGCCACTGGATGGCGAAACGTCTACAAATAAAGATGTCCAGATTCTGCACGTGTCTAATTCTCATCTGGATACCTACGTTTATCATATATCCTTGATGAATGGCATCCATTAGTCGGGACATCCAGATTTCCATGACAGTGATGTCTATAAATTCCAGTCCGAAGTCAGTACGTCTGAAATCCTGAAAACAGATAAATAATATACGCTAGCAATACAAATAACACTTGAACGGTGACTTCCCAGCCACATGTTAAAGTTGTGACAGTGTAGCAAGGCCAGGTTCTAATATTCCTGTCCATGGAATGTGAACTGTCTCCCCATCTGTGATCACAGCTCATGACCTCCCTCATGGCCTTCACGGGTTTGGTGCTTCCCCATGACGGCAATAATGATACTGCTGTGATAATGACATCTGCTGCATGACCCTTTCTTGTTTAGCTCTTAATATGATTATAATAGTAATACTACTAGGACTACTACTACTACTACTACTACTACTACTACTACTACTACTACTACTACTACTACTACTAATAATAATAATAATAATAATAATTATTATTATTATTATTATATTAGACATGATAATAACATGATGGGTGTGTGTTCCACACACACACGCACACGCACCAACCTTCATGAGTGAGTCATCCTGGCGGGTACCCCAAGCTCTGCCGGAGTTATTAGAAGTGAGCTTGGAGAAGTAGCCATCACTGATGGGCACTCGCCAGTTTTCCAGCTTTTCCACACGGTTGAGATCAACACTGAGTCTTTCCATGTCGTACCTGGGAGAGGTCAAGCGGAGCTGCTTCACCGAGTTTGAATGTAACTTTAAATATATATATACATATATTTTTTTTATTCTCACGTCTTTGCCTCCGAATATTTGGCAAGGCATTTGAATATTTGTTTTTCCTTCATTAAATACAAAGTTTTCAAAAATCTCACATGATTTTTATGACGCGTTTTGAAAAAAATCTACATTCCAGTCACAAAATAAAGTTAAAACCTCAATGTGGGGAGGGGGGGGGGTAGACACAGAACCTAACATACAATGACAATGTTTATTCCCTTTTAAAATATTAATTACAAAGAAGGCCACTAGCATGCCTAAGCATTTCGGGCAGGAAATGCAAAAAAACGAGTAGCGAACCTCTTACCTGGCGACCATTTGTTGATGCATGTAATAGAAGAGTTCACCTTTACGGTCCCCGGGAACATCCATCTCAGCAGGGTAGACGAGGTGCCAGTGCCAGTGATGAGAGTTGATACCATAGTCCTCCCTCCAGTATGACACCCGGTGTTCGGGCTTCAGGTTGGTGCTTGCAAATTCAGGTCCGTATTCGATCACCAATTGTGCTTCCTATAAGCAGGGACAACAAAAATATTACTAATTGAAGTTTGTGATCACATTTTAAGAAACTAATTCCATAATATTTAAAGAAGTGGACTGGTAAGCCAGTGGAAGGACTGAGTCAGATGACCACAAGCTCCAATTGCTGGTTATCATGTGACTAAGACCCGCGTCAGGAAACATTTGTCCTGTTTCATGATAATCTTGCCTAACCTAACCGACTAACAGTGTTGTTGGTTGCTGGTGTTGACACAATACAGTTTCTACTCTGAAAGGAAAATTGTTCAGTAATATAAATCACATTGAATTAGTTCATAATACTTATCATTATTTTCTTGTATAAAAGCTTTGAAATCTATTACGTTAATTGTTGTAACAATGTTGGTAGAATTACCGACAATATGTCAGGTAAAAAACACACGTGTAACTTACGAGACATTTTTATTGTGGCAACGTTTCGCTCTCCTGGAGCTTTGTCAAGCCGGCTTGACAAAGCTCCTGGAGAGCGAAACATTGTCACAATAAAAAATGAAGCATTAATTGGACATTTGGCCTTTTTACCTAACAAATGCCGTTTTTAAAATATTCATCTAATTATTCTTTACCAACTAAAACAATAGACTTGACTGGGATTGTTAACATAAGCTACTTTAGCTTGGATTGTGTAAATATGCCTTTCAACAATTTTTTTTTTATAAATAGTAAATGTGGGCACAATATAAAAGTGAAAAATCACAAGTGGTGTTGAGAATGAGGTGGTACATGGAGTGTGGTTAGGTTAGGTTTGTCAGAAAGGAGATCAAGTGTTACGTGACGTGGGACTTCAGTCATGTGATAACCCGCAGCTGGAGCTTTTGGTTATCTGATCGAGGCCTTCCGCTGGTTATAATTATAACCATTAGATGAGAGAGAATATGGAGTGTGAATATGAAAATAGTGTATAATGCCGACAGGTAGATAAGTAAGACACATGTGCAACAGTTAGGTATCTTTATTCCAAAACGTTTCGCCTACACAGAAGGCTTCATCAGTCGAATACAGAAGAGTTTAGCAGAAACAGTAGAGATGTGAAGACGATGTAATCAGTCCATTACCCTTGAAGACGTAGTTTTGAGGTGGTCAGTCCCTCAGCCTGGAGAAGAGTTTGGCTCCATAGTCTGGAACAGTGTGAAGTTTAAGCAGCAGTATGGAGACTTATATACTGTCGGAAAGTGAGATGCAGTTCACTAGTGTAAGAAAGGTCATCATTGAGAGGTCAGGTCCCTCTCAAATCCATCGCTTTTCACTTGAAAAAGTTGTCAAAGGTGTTTACTGTACAAAGAGACGGTTTTGTTGCAGTGTCTTGACAGAGTGAATATGAAAATAGTATATAATACTGACAGTTTATAAGTCTCCATACTGCTGCTTAAACTTCACACTATTCCAGACTATGGAGCCAAACTCTTCTCCAGGCTGAGGGACTGACCACCTCAAAACTACGTCTTCAAGGATGATGGACTGATTACATCGTCTTCACATCTCTACTGTTTCTGCCAAACTCTTCTGTATTCGACTGAAGAAGCCTACTGTATAGGCGAAACGTTTCGAAATAAAGGTACCTGACTGTTGCATATGCGTCTCCAATATGGAGTGTACTGGTCGTTCCATAGGCTTATAGGACATAGGTTTCCTGTACGTTGTTGTTTGGTTTCATTATGCACCTCTTGCCCATCTATAACATACTACTGACGCTCATGATTCCAGTAATTGAGCTTCAACATACATATTCAACACAAGTTGGATCATTGAATCTTGGCCAAATGGCGATGGTTCAGTCACACTGTTTCTCCTGCATAATTTAATGTGTGAGAAACTCCATAAATATATTTGACATACACAACCTCAAAAGAAATTAAAAAAAGACCTGTATTGACTGATTTATTATAATTACTCTGAGTTACATTTTGTCTTCCACCGGAGTGAATAAGGTACAAGTTAAAGACGAGATATAACTTGACCTCTGCCAACTAAACTTTTAGTAAAAGTTAAAAATATCTTGGGTGCGAATTATTGATTGCATTTAAATTAAGTGGCCTTTAAACTAATCTTTTGTTGTGTGATCCCATAACAGAAGCCTCTTGTACTTAATAACCCTCAAGAGGCAGAGATTCTAAAGTTCAACTCCGTAAGGAGACCTATAAACTTAAGTTCAACCCTCTTTCACATCCCAAGAGGACCAGAAGCAGAAGGCCAACACCCGCAAGAAATCTAGAATCTTCAGCTCAGTATCCTCAGGAAGCCTAGCACCTGTAGCTTGACACTTTCAAGAGGCCTAGGATCTATAGATCAACACTTTTAAAAGGACCAGGAGCTGTGAAACTGGAAGCAACAGCCCTTATAACTCGTAACAACATAGATCAGAACCAGGATGTGTTCAGCATAGCAATCACCCCCGACCCACAACCACCTCTCCCTCCCTGCGTCCCCCAGCAAGGCTCATCCAACGTAAACAGGCATGTACGTTAATCTCGTGACATTTCAGATTCATTCCTCTTTTCGTCATCACAACACTTGGCAACAGGACCTGAACTAGTGACATCCTGCACCTACCTTGGCATCACTACATCTCACCAGCTGGAGGATGTAAGGAAGGTTGGTGAGTCCCTCTGTATGACCTGAGAGAAACCACCTTCAAGGAAAACGCTGTGTAATAAGATGCTGCACTGAAATAAGGACATTTTTTTTTGTCTATATTTGCCTCCCTACCACACTGCTATTATGTGTGTTATTGTAAACCAATAGTTAATGCGTGTCAAGTACACGAGGGTCGTTAAGGCTACATGTAAACTGTTCAGTCAAGAATACGCGACGGGCTGGAGTTTTGAGACTATGACCGCGGGTTCAATCCCGGCCGGGGGTATGGTTAATACTTTAATCCCTAAAATTGGGATCAAACTCTCAGTGTTGGTACACTGAGAGGCATACACCTTTTAGTGTATACATCCGTGCCCAGGAGCTCCTATGCAAGATTTATACACACCTGGTTAGGGGGCAGTTTGTTCACCGTCACTTGCATCTTCGTCAGCTCTTCAGCCGGCACGAACTTGTGCGGAAACACTTCCACGATCGACGGCAGACGAAGATTTCGAAATTCCTAAATACAAAATATGAAGGCAAATGAATATGAATGAACAGATGAAATCAAATAGAAATTTTGGGCCGATAAGCATTACCACCCTAAACAAATTTGTTTATTTAGTGATGTCTGAGGGAAAAAGCATGTTTATTATGCATTCTTATGAAATAATTAGAGTTTTCAACTTTTGCTATGGATTTTGTCGCCATTATCACACGACAGAAATTCTGTTTAAAACATATGAAAGATGAAATAATTCAACTAAATTTTAATATCCTTAACAATGAATACAGAGGTAACAAAATAAACAATGGAGTTGCAAATCAACTGACTTGTCATGTAGCGTCACTGAATAAAGATACATATGTAACTTAGGACATTGTTTTAGAGGTTCAGCTCGTTGGAGGCTTTATCAGTATAGTGAAAAGAAAAATGCAGAATATATATAAAAGTCAGAGGTTGGGCGAATCATGTGGAGTCAGTACGACGAGGTTAGGTGCTGGTGCGAGCCACTTGTTCCTTCATCGCCCCCCTCAAGGAAGGTTCCTTAATGTTGGTGAGGGGCTCTTGATTTAGGGAGTTGGATCTGTGCTCCAGTTCCCCGAATTAAGCCTGAAAGCCTTCTGCATCCCCCCAGGTGCTGCATAATCCTCCGGGTTTAGCGCTCCCCCCTTGATTTTAATAATAATAATAATCCTTCATCGCCACAATGTAAGATCAGTCTAGTGAGGACAGTACGCTAACATTTCCAAAGCTTAGGGCCACTGTTTTGGATGTCGCGATCAGTGATGACTCAACAATGCGATGTTTCTGCAGATTCCTTTCCTTTAGCAATAACCAAGTTTCTGTCCACTTATCGGGTGTCCTGAGTCGTGATGAACTAAGCAGGTGCTCTCTAGGTTGTCTCTGCAACACGCATATTTGTGACACATCGGTTTTTCATCCATAGTTCTGGCTGTTTTATTCACACAAACCTTACCACATCCACCACAAAGGATGGCATATTCTCAGCCACCCTGATAGGTATCTTGTTTAACAAATCTTTAATGATGGATGACGAGTTGATAGTCGCATTCAATTTGTGATTAGCTAGAGTTTGAACAACGTGACTGGCCACCTTGCTCACTGACAGAATAACACACCTGGCTACTTAACGTTCCTCTGTGGCTGTGTTGATAATGTGGTAGCCACACTTTCTTCACTCACGTAAAATTTAGAGGAAGCTGGAAGTGTGTAAATATTTCTAAAATGTGGTCACGCTCTTTGAGGATTGTGGGCTGTAAATCCTATGGACTTTCGGGAAGAACCTGATGACGACGCCTCTTTTACTATGAGTGTAACGACGTGACAGAAAAAAAAAGATGTACCAGGGCGTCCTTGTTCGTGGGTTTAGAGTATTCTTGGAAAATACGTTCACTGTGCCTAGGAGGACATACAAGAATTGAAATTTACTCTCCTCTTTTCTCATCGAGAGTAAATTTAATGGAAGGTTCTGCACTGATGATTCTGGTTATCACATTGTTGATGTCGAGTCTTCAGGGATAAAAAGTCAACATGTTATCTAAATAATACGGACATATTGCTGGAGATGAGGGATTTGAAATACAGTGATTCCAGGTGCTCCACATATAACCCGGCACGGGGGGGGGGGGAAACCAGTGGTCATTCCTAAACAATCTATAGTTATTTTCCGTAAAACAAGAGCAACTATAATTGATACGATGTCAGATTTTGCTCGGATCCCAGAGAGTCGTGTCGTTAGTGACCTTGTTACATAATATGGTCACTGCTTACATGGTGGGTACATTGGGGAAGAGAACTGTAATGTCAAAACTTGCTAGTTTCATATTCTTTATGTTTCTACTCTATTCTTAGTCCTTATTGATGTCTGATCTCTGCCCAGTATATATTATTTGCTCTTTTCTGTGATTTTTATTGAAAAAGTGCAGCAACACTAGGTTTTCACACACGATATATTTTACGTAGATTAGGTTAGGCTAAATTCGATTTGATTATTGTCCCCTGTGGGCGATAAATCTAATATCATGTCCTTTAATTTTGCACATACCTTTATTCCAATATTTATCGGTATTGTTATACCTGGTATATTGTCATATCTGGTGTATCTACCTCACTGTACTTGCATCACCTGAAGCAAATATTTTCGGATAATTCACAATATTCAAGTCTTTGCCTTAAAACACTTTTATAAATGTCCCAGTGAACAAGATGGTGCAAGACTATGTCCAGTGGCAACGTGTTGAAGAAGATTATTACCTGTTTATGAAGGATGACGAAAGACACAGCATAAATAAACAGGTTCTCATTGAGTCGATCCCTCAGCCGGCCGGCCAGTTCTATCAGCTGGATCGGCGACGAAGTTCCTGAATATAAACAACATGCTTGAATAATGTGATTAAATGGTTTAGAAGACTGTTTACCTCAACCTCCTCCTCATCTTCCATCTTTCTCCGCATTGGACTGAAGAAGTCACTGGCTGGCGAAATGTTTCCAGAGTGAACATAGTTATAGATAATTATCAACACACAAAGAAGAAAATAGCAATTATTGTTTTGTGATATGACGTGAACTTTATGAGTTTATGAGACAGTTTGTAACCAATGGTAAAAGTATTCCAATGATGATAAAAGTATTCCAATGATGATAATAAAAGTATTCCAATGATGATAATAAAAGTATTCCAGTGATAATAAAAGTATTCCAGTGATAATAAAAGTACTCCAATGATGATAATAAAAGTATCCCAGTAACAATAAAGTATCCCAGTGACAATAAAAGTATCCCAGTGACAATAAAAGTATCCCAGTGACAATAAAGTATCCCAGTGACAATAAAAGTATCCCAGTGACAATAAAAGTATCCCAGTGACAATAAAAGTATCCCAGTGACAATAAAGTATCCCAGTGACAATAAAAGTATCCCAGTGACAATAAAAGTATCCCAGTGACAATAAAGTATCCCAGTGACAATAAAAGTATCCCAGTGACAATAAAGTATCCCAGTGACAATAAAAGTATCCCAGTAACAATAAAAGTATCCCAGTAACAATAAAAGTATCCCAGTAACAATAAAAGTATCCCAGTGACAATAAAAGTATCCCAGTAACAATAAAGTATCCCAGTAACAATAAAGTATCCCAGTAACAATAAAGTATCCCAGTGACAATAAAAGTATCCCAGTGACAATAAAAGTATCCCAGTAACAATAAAAGTATCCCAGTGACAATAAAAGTATCCCAGTAACAATAAAGTATCCCAGTAACAATAAAAGTATTCCAGTGACAATAAAAGTATCCCAGTAACAATAAAGTATCCCAGTGACAATAAAAGTATCCCAGTGACAATAAAAGTATCCCAGTAACAATAAAGTATCCCAGTGACAATAAAAGTATCCCAGTAACAATAAAGTATCCCAGTAACAATAAAAGTATCCCAGTGACAATAAAAGTATCCCAGTGACAATAAAGTATCCCAGTGACAATAAAAGTATCCCAGTGACAATAAAAGTATCCCAGTAACAATAAAGTATCCCAGTAACAATAAAAGTATCCCAGTGACAATAAAAGTATCCCAGTGACAAAAGTATCCCAGTAACAATAAAAGTATCCCAGTGACAATAAAAGTATCCCAGTGACAATAAAAGTATCCCAGTGACAATAAAAGTATCCCAGTAACAATAAAAGTATCCCAGTAACAATAAAGTATCCCAGTAACAATAAAAGTATCCCAGTGACAATAAAAGTATCCCAGTAACAATAAAGTATCCCAGTGACAATAAAAGTATCCCAGTAACAATAAAGTATCCCAGTAACAATAAAAGTATCCCAGTAACAATAAAAGTATCCCAGTGACAATAAAAGTATCCCAGTGACAATAAAAGTATCCCAGTGACAATAAAAGTATCCCAGTGACAATAAAAGTATCCCAGTGACAATAAAAGTATCCCAGTAACAATAAAGTATCCCAGTGACAATAAAAGTATCCCAGTAACAATAAAAGTATCCCAGTGACAATAAAAGTATCCAAGTAACATTAAAAGTATCCCAGTGACAATAAAAGTATCCCAGTAACAATAAAGTATCCCAGTGACAATAAAAGTATCCCAGTAACAATAAAAGTATCCCAGTGACAATAAAGTATCCCAGTGACAATAAAAGTATCCCAGTAACAATAAAGTATCCCAGTGACAATAAAAGTATCCCAGTAACAATAAAAGTATCCCAGTGACAATAAAAGTATCCCAGTAACAATAAAGTATCCCAGTGACAATAAAAGTATCCCAGTGACAATAAAAGTATCCCAGTAACAATAAAAGTATCCCAGTAACAATAAAAGTATCCCAGTAACAATAAAAGTATCCCAGTAACAATAAAGTATCCCAGTAACAATAAAAGTATCCCAGTGACAATAAAAGTATCCCAGTAACAATAAAGTATCCCAGTGACAATAAAAGTATCCCAGTGACAATAAAAGTATCCCAGTAACAATAAAAGTATCCCAGTGACAATAAAAGTATCCCAGTAACAATAAAAGTATCCCAGTGACAATAAAAGTATCCCAGTAACAAAAGTATCCCAGTGACAATAAAAGTATCCCAGTGACAATAAAAGTATCCCAGTAACAATAAAAGTATCCCAGTGACAATAAAAGTATCCCAGTAACAATAAAAGTATCCCAGTGACAATAAAAGTATCCCAGTGACAATAAAAGTATCCCAGTAACAATAAAAGTATCCCACTGACAATAAAAGTATCCCAGTGACAATAAAAGTATCCCAGTAACAATGAAGTATCCCAGTGACAATAAAAGTATCCCAGTGACAATAAAAGTATCCCAGTGACAATAAAAGTATCCCAGTAACAATAAAAGTATCCCAGTGACAATAAAAGTATCCCAGTGACAATAAAAGTATCCCAGTAACAATAAAGTATCCCAGTGACAATAAAAGTATCCCAGTGACAATAAAAGTATCCCAGTAACAATAAAGTATCCCAGTAACAATAAAAGTATCCCAGTGACAATAAAAGTATCCCAGTAACAATAAAAGTATCCCGGTGACAATAAAAGTATCCCAGTAACAATAAAAGTATCCCAGTGACAATAAAAGTATCCCAGTAACAATAAAAGTATCCCAGTGACAATAAAAGTATCTCAGTAACAATAAAAGTATCCCAGTGACAATAAAAGTATCCCAGTAACAATAAAAGTATCCCAGTGACAATAAAAGTATCCCAGTGACAATAAAAGTATCCCAGTAACAATAAAAGTATCTTGCTGCCCTTTACCCTTTCACCATCCACTGCCCCGCTGTTATCCGTAACCTGTTGCTCATCCATCTCCCTTTTGCCACCTGATGCCCTCGCTTCCTTCCTGCCCTGCAGCGCTGTATAGTCCTTGTGGCTTAGCGCTTCTTTTTGATTATAATAATAATAATAACAATAAAAGTATCCCGGTGACAATAAAAGTATCCCAGTAACAATAAAAGTATCCCAGTGACAATAAAAGTATCCCAGTAACAATAAAAGTATCCCAGTGACAATAAAAGTATCCCAGTAACAATAAAAGTATCCCAGTGACAATAAAAGTATCCCAGTAACAATAAAAGTATCCCAGTGACAATAAAAGTATCCCAGTGACAATAAAAGTATCCCAGTGACAATATAAGTATCCCAGTAACAATAAAGTATCCCAGTGACAATAAAAGTATCCCAGTAACAATAAAAGTATCCCAGTAACAATAAAAGTATCCCAGTAACAATAAAAGTATCCCAGTAACAATAAAAGTATCCCAGTAACAATAAAAGTATCCCAGTAACAATAAAAGTATCCCAGTAACAATAAAAGTATCCCAGTGACAATAAAAGTATCCCAGTGACAATAAAAGTATCCCAGTAACAATAAAAGTATCCCAGTGACAATAAAAGTATCCCAGTAACAATAAAAGTATCCCAGTAACAATAAAAGTATCCCAGTAACAATAAAAGTATCCCAGTAACAATAAAAGTATCCCAGTAACAATAAAAGTATCCCAGTAACAATAAAAGTATCCCAGTAACAATAAAAGTATCCCAGTAACAAAAGTATCCCAGTAACAATAAAAGTATCCCAGTGGTCAGGTAATAAACTGAAGGTAACTTTTATTTTCTCGTGGTTACTGAAACTCATTTTTTAATGAAATGAAAAAAAAATGTCTAAAAAAAATTCCATTCAATATTAATTTGCATGTTTGTACTTACTCATTAAGACATCACAAAGATCCTTGGCGGCACGACGATGACTCTGGACGAAGGTAGAGAACACTCTACCCCGGGGTATGTTGAGAGCAGTACCCAGGTTGAGGCCTCCAGTCCTGTCTGTTGGCACATCTCCCTGTCAAACACAACCTTATGTAAGTACTGGATGTGCATGTCATCGTATTGGATGTGCATGTCATCGTATTGGATGTGTATGTCATCGTACTGGATGTGCATGTCATCGTATTGGATGTGCATGTCATCGTATTGGATGTGCATATCATCGTATTGGATGTGCATGTCATCGTACTGGATGTGCATATCATCGTACTGGATGTGCATGTCATCGTACTGGATGTGCATATCATCGTACTGGATGTGCATGTCATCGTACTGGATGTGCATGTCATCGTACTGGATGTGCATATCATCGTACTGGATGTGCATGTCATCGTATTGGATGTGCATGTCATCGTATTGGATGTGCATATCATCGTATTGGATGTGCATGTCATCGTACTGGATGTGCATATCATCGTACTGGATGTGCATGTCATCGTACTGGATGTGCATGTCATCGTATTGGATGTGCATGTCATCGTATTGGATGTGCATATCATCGTATTGGATGTGCATGTCATCGTACTGGATGTGCATATCATCGTACTGGATGTGCATGTCATCGTACTGGATGTGCATATCATCGTACTGGATGTGCATGTCATCGTATTGGATGTGCATGTCATCGTATTGGATGTGCATATCATCGTATTGGATGTGCATGTCATCGTATTGGATGTGCATGTCATCGTACTGGATGTGCATGTCATCGTATTGGATGTGCATGTCATCGTATTGGATGTGCATATCATCGTATTGGATGTGCATGTCATCGTACTGGATGTGCATATCATCGTACTGGATGTGCATGTCATCGTACTGGATGTGCATATCATCGTACTGGATGTGCATGTCATCGTACTGGATGTGCATGTCATCGTACTGGATGTGCATGTCATTGTACTGGATGTGCATGTTGATGTACTGGATGTGCATGTTGATGTACTGGATGTGCATGTTGATGTACTGGATGTGCATGTTGATGTACTGGATGTGCATGTTGATGTACTGGATGTGCATGTTGATGTACTGGATGTGCATGTTGATGTACTGGATGTGCATGTTGTTGTATTGGATGTGCATGTTGTTGTATTGGATGTGCATGTCGTTGTATTGGATGTGCATTTTGTTGTATTGGATGTGCATGTTGTTGTATTGGATGTGCATGTCGTTGTATTGGATGTGCATGTCGTTGTATTGGATGTGCATGTTGTTGTATTGGATGTGCATGTTGTTGTATTGGATGTGCATGTTGTTGTATTGGATGTGCATGTTGTTGTATTGGATGTGCATGTTGTTGTATTGGATGTGCATGTTGTTGTATTGGATGTGCATGTTGTTGTACTGGATGTGCATGTCATTGTACTGGATGTGCATGTCATTGTATTGGATGTGCATGTTATTGTATTGGATGTGCATGTCATTGTATTGGATGTGCATGTTATTGTACTGGATGTGCATGTCATTGTACTGGATGTGCATGACATTGTATTGGATGTGCATGTCATTGTATTGGATGTGCATGTTATTGTACTGGATGTGCATGTCATTGTACTGGATGTGCATGACATTGTATTGGATGTGCATGTTATTGTACTGGATGTGCATGTCATTGTACTGGATGTGCATGACATTGTATTGGATGTGCATGTTATTGTACTGGAAGTGCATGTCATTGTATTGGATGTGCATGTCATTGTATTTGATGTGCATGTCATTGTATTGGATGTGCATGTCATTGTATTTGATGTGCATGTCATTGTATTGGATGTGCATGTCATTGTATTGGATGTGCATGTCATTGTATTTGATGTGCATGTCATTGTATTGGATGTGCATGTCATTGTATTTGATGTGCATGTCATTGTATTGGATGTGCATGTCTTGTATTGGATGTTCATGTTATTGTACTGGAAGTGCATGTCATTGTATTGGATTGCATGTTGTTGTACTGGATGTGCATGTCATTGTATTGGATGTGAATATCATTGTATTTGATGTGCATGTTGTTGTACTGGATGTGCATGTCATTGTATTGGATGTGAATGTCATTGTATTTGATGTGCATGTTGTTGTACTGGATGTGCATGTCATTGTATTGGATGTGAATGTCATTGTATTTGATGTGCATGTCATTGTACTGGATGTGCATGTCATTGTATAGGATGTGCATGTTATTGTATTGGATGCGCATGTCACTGCAGTGAATGCGCATGTCACTGTACTGGATGTACGTGTCACCGTAATAAATGCACACATAGAAGGACAAAAAGTTTACTATCACAGAGCGATGTTATGTACATAAAACAAACATAGAGAACAAAGTCTTTCTTAAGAATATATTTCGCTCAATGAGACCATCATCAAGGCAAAATTTGATAAAGAAAAACCATGATCTATTGTATTTTCTTTTGTTCTGTTCAATTTCCGTATTAGCTCCTTCGTATCTTTGTATTTGATCCGCTGAATCTTTGTATTACTCATGTATAAGGACGTCATAACACTCGATTTTGAGTGCAGCAACACTACTAGTGCAGCAACACTACTAGTGCAGCAACACTACTAGTGCAGCAACACTACTAGTGCAGCAACACTACTAGTGCAGCAACACTACTAGGGTCAGCAACACTACTAGTGCAGCAACACTACTACTGCAGCAACACTACTACTGCAGCAACACTACTACTGCAGCAACACTACTAGTGCAGCAACACTACTACTGCAGCAACACTATTACTGCAGCAACACTACTAGTGCAGCAACACTACTAGTGCAGCAACACTACTAGTGCAGCAACACTACTAGTGCAGCAACACTACTAGGGTCAGCAACACTACTAGTGCAGCAACACTACTAGTGCAGCAACACTACTACTGCAGCAACACTATTACTGCAGCAACACTACTACTGCAGCAACACTATTACTGCAGCAACACTACTAGTGCAGCAACACTACTAGTGCAGCAACACTACTAGGGTCAGCAACACTACTAGTGCAGCAACAATACTACTGCAGCAACACTACTACTGCAGCAACACTATTACTGCAGCAACACTACTACTGCAGCAACACTACTAGTGCAGCAACACTACTAGTGCAGCAACATCATTAGTGAAGCAACACTACTAGTGTAGCAACATTACTAGTGCAGCAACACTACTAGTGCAGCAACACTACTAGTGCAGCAACACTACTAGTGCAGCAACACTACTAGTGCAGCAACACTACTAGTGCAAGAACACTAATAGTGCAGCAACACTGCTAGTCCAGCAACACTACTAGTGCAGCAACACTACTAGTGCAGCAACACTACTAGTGCAGCAACACTACTAGTGCTGCAACACTACTAGTGCAGCAACACTACTAGTGCAGCAACATTACTAGTGCAGCAACACTACTAGTGCAGCAACACTCCTAGTGCAGCAACACTACTAGGGTCAGCAACACTTCTAGTGCAGCAACATTACTAGTGCAGCAACACTACTAGTGCAGCAACACTACTAGTGCAGCAACACTACTAGTGCAGCAACACTACTAGTGCAGCAACACTACTAGGGTCAGCAACACTACTAGTGCAGCAACACTACTAGTGCAGCAACACTACTAGTGCAGCAACACTACTAGTACAGCAACACTGCTAGTGCACCAACACTACTAGTGCAGCAACACTACTCGTGCAGCAACACTACTAGGGTCAGCAACACTACTAGTGCAGCAACACTACTAGTACAGCAACACTGCTTGTGCAGCAACACTACTAGTGCAGCAACACTACTAGTGCAGCAACACTACTAGTGCAGCAACACTACTAGGGTCAGCAACACTACTAGTACAGCAACACTACTAGTGCAGCAACACTACTAGTGCAGCAACACTACTAGTACAGGAACACTACTAGGGACAGCAACACTACTAGTGCAGCAACACTACTAGTGCAGCAACACTACTAGTGCAGCAACACTACTAGGGTCAGCAACACTACTAGTGCAGCAACACTACTAGTGCAGCAACACTACTAGGGTCAGCAACACTACTAGTGCAGCAACACTACTAGTGCAGCAACACTACTTGTGCAGGAACACTACTAGGGTCAGCAACACTACTAGTGCAGCAACACTACTAGTGCAGCAACACTACTAGTGCAGCAACGCTACTAGTGCAGCAACACTACTAGTGCAGCAACATTACTAGTGCAGCAACACTACTAGTGCAGCAACACTACTAGTCCAGCAACACTACTAGTGCAGCAACACTACAAGTCCAGCAACACTACCAGTGCAGCAACACTACTAATGTCAGCAACACTACTAGTGCAGCAACACTACTAGTGCAGCAACACTACTAGTGCAGCAACACTACTAGTGCAGCAACGCTACTAGTGCAGCAACACTACTAGTGCAGCAACACTACTAGTGCAGCAACACTACTAGTGCAGCAACAATACTAGTACAGCAACACTACTAGTGCAGCAACACTACTAGGGTCAGGAACACTACTAGTGCAGCAACACTACTAGTGCAGCAACACTACTAGTGCAGCAACACTACTCGGGTCAGCAACACTACTAGTGCAGCAACACTACTAGTGCAGCAACACTACTAGTGCAGCAACACTACAAGTGCAGCAACACTACTAGGGTCAGCAACACTACTAGTGCAGCAACACTACTAGTGCAGCAACACTACTAGTACACCAACACTACTAGTGCAGCAACACTACTAGTGCAGCAACACTACTCGTGCAGCAACACTACTAGGGTCAGCAACACTACTAGTGCAGCAACACTACTAGTACAGCAACACTGCTTGTGCAGCAACACTACTAGTGCAGCAACACTACTAGTGCAGCAACACTACTAGTGCAGCAACACTACTAGGGTCAGCAACACTACTAGTACAGCAACACTACTAGTGCAGCAACACTACTAGTGCAGCAACACTACTAGTACAGCAACACTAGTAGGGTCAGCAACACTACTAGTGCAGCAACACTACTAGTGCAGCAACACTACTAGTGCAGCAACACTACTAGGGTCAGCAACACTACTAGTGCAGCAACACTACTAGTGCAGCAACACTACTAGGGTCAGCAACACTACTAGTGCAGCAACACTACTAGTGCAGCAACACTACTTGTGCAGGAACACTACTAGGGTCAGCAACACTACTAGTGCAGCAACACTACTAGTGCAGCAACACTACTAGTGCAGCAACGCTACTAGTGCAGCAACACTACTAGTGCAGCAACATTACTAGTGCAGCAACACTACTAGTGCAGCAACACTACTAGTCCAGCAACACTACTTGGGTCAGCAACACTACTAGTGCAGCAACACTACTAATGCAGCAACACTGCTAGGGTCAGCAACACTACTAGTGCAGCAACACTACTAGGGTCAGCAACACTACTAGTGCAGCAACACTACTAGTGCAGCAACACTACTAGTGCAGCAACACTACTAGGGTCAGCAACACTACTAGTGCAGCAACACTACTAGTGCAGCAACACTACTAGTGCAGCAAAACTACTAGTTCAGCAACACTACTAGTGCAGCAACACTACTAGGGTCAGCAACACTACTAGTGCAGCAACACTACTAGTGCAGTAACACTACTAGTACAGCAACGCTAGTGCAGCAACACTACTAGTACAGCAACACTACTAGTGCAGCAAAACTACTATTGCAGCAACACTACTAGGGTCAGCAACATTTCTAGTGCAGCAACGCTACTAGTACAGCAACACTACTTGTGCATCAACACTACTAGTACAGCAACACTACTAGTGCAGCAACACTACTAGTGCAGCAACACTACTAGTACAGCAACACTACTAGGGTCAGCAAAACTACTAATGCAGCAACACTACTAGTGCAGCAACACTACTAGTACAGCAACACTACTAGGGTCAGCAACACTACTAGTGCAGCAACACTACTAGGGTCAGCAAACACTACTAGTGCAGCAACACTACTAGTGCAGCAATACTACTAGGGTCAGCATCACTACTAGTGCACCAACACTACTAGTACAGCAACACTACATGTACAGCAACACTACTAGTGCAGCAACACTACTAGTGCAGCAACACTACTAGTGCAGCAACACTACTAGGGTCAGCAACACTACTAGTGCAGCAACACTACTAGTGCAGCAACACTACTAGGGTCAGCAACACTACTAGTGCAGCAACACTACTAGGGTCAGCAACACTACTAGTGCAGCAACACTACTAGTGCAGCAACACTACTAGTGCTGCAACACTACTAGTGCAGCAACACTACTAGGGTCTGCAACACTACTAGTGCAGCAACACTACTAGTGCAGCAACACTACTAGGGTCAGCAACACTACTAGTGCAGCAACATTACTAGTGCAGCAACACTACTAGTGCAGCAACATTACTAGTGCAGCAACACTACTAGTGTAGCAACACTACTAGGGTCAGCAACACTACTAGTGCAGCAACACTACTTGTGCAGCAACACTACTAGTGCAGCAACACTACTAGGGTCAGCAACACTACTAGTGCAGCAGCACTACTAGTGCAGCAACACTACTAGTGCAGCAACGCTACTAGTGCAGCAACACTACTAGTGCAGCAACACTACTAGTGCAGCAACACTACTAGTGCAGCAACACTAGTGCAGCAACACTACTAGTGCAGCAACACTACTAGGGTCAGCAAAACTACTAGTGCAGCAACACTACTAGTGCAGCAACACTACTAGTGCAACAGCACTACTAGGGTCAGCAACACTACTAGTGCAGCAACAATACTAGTGCAGCAACACTACTAGTGCAGCAACACTACTAATGTCAGCAACACTACTAGTGCAGCAACACTACTAGTGCAGCAACACTACTAGTGCAGCAACACTACTAGGGTCAGCAACACTACTAGTGCAGCAACACTTCTAGTGCAGGAACACTACGAGTGCAGCAACACTACTATCGTCAGCAACACTACTAGTGCAGCAACACTACTAGTGCAGCAGCACTACTAGGGTCAGCAACACTACTAGTACAGCAACACTACTAGTGCAGCAACACTACTAGTGCAGCAGCACTACTAGGGTCAGCAACACTACTAGGGTCAGCAACACTACTAGTGCAGCAACACTACTAGTGCAGCAACACTACTAGGGTAAGCAACACTACTAGTGCAGCAACACTACTAGTGCAGCAACACTACTAGGGTCAGCAACACTACTAGTGCAGCAACACTACTAGTGCAGCAACACTACTAGTGCAGCAACACTACTAGTGCAGCAACACTACTAGGGTCAGGAACACTACTAGTGCAGCAACACTACTAGTGCAGCAACACTACTAGGGTCAGCAACACTACTAGTACAGCAATAATACTAGTACAGCAACACTACTAGTGCAGCAACACTACTAGGGCAGCAACACTACTAGTGCAGCAACACTACTAGTGCAGCAACACTACTAGGGTCAGCAACACTACTAGTGCAGCAACACTACTAGGGTCAGCAACACTACTAGTGCAGCAACACTACTAGTGCAGCAACACTACTAGTACAGCAACACTACTAGTGCAGCGACACTACTAGTGCAGCAACACTACTAGTGCAGCAACAATACTATTGCAGCAACACTACTAGTGCAACAACACTACTAGGGTCAGCAACACTACTAGTGCAGCAACACTACTAGTGCAGCAACACTGCTGGGGTCAGCAACACTACTAGTGCAGCAACACTACTAGTGCAGCAACACTACTAGTGCAGCAACACTACTAGGGTCAGCAACACTACTAGTGCAGCAACACTACTTGTGCAGCAACACTACTAGTGCAGCAACACTACTAGTGCAGCAACACTACTAGTGCAGCAACACTACTAGTGCAGTAACACTACTAGTGCAGCAACACTACTAGGGTCAGCAACACTATTAGTGCAGCAACACTACTAGTGCAGCAACACTACTAGTGCAGCAACGCTACTAGTGCAGCAACACTACTAGTGCAGCAACACTACTAGTGCAGCAACACTACTAGGGTCAGCAACACTACTAGTGCAGCAACACTACTAGTGCAGCAACACTACCAGTGCAGCAACACTACTAATGTCAGCAACACTACTAGTGCAGCAACACTACTAGTGCAGCAACACTACTAGTGCAGCAACACTACTAGTGCAGCAACGCTACTAGTGCAGCAACACTACAAGTGCAGCAACACTACTAGTGCAGCAACACTACTAGTGCAGCAACACTACTAGTACAGCAACACTACTAGTGCAGCAACACTACTAGGGTCAGGAACACTACTAGTGCAGCAACACTACTAGTGCAGCAACACTACTAGTGCAGCAACACTACTCGGGTCAGCAACACTACTAGTGCAGCAACACTACTAGTGCAGCAACACTACTAGTGCAGCAACACTACTAGTGCAGCAACACTACTAGGGTCAGCAACACTACTAGTGCAGCAACACTACTAGTGCAGCAACACTACTAGTGCAGCAACACTACTAGTACAGCAACACTACTAGTGCAGCAACACTACTAGTGCAGCAACACTACTCGTGCAGCAACACTACTAGGGTCAGCAACACTACTAGTGCAGCAACACTACTAGTACAGCAACACTGCTTGTGCAGCAACACTACTAGTGCAGCAACACTACTAGTGCAGCAACACTACTAGTGCAGCAACACTACTAGGGTCAGCAACACTACTAGTACAGCAACACTACTAGTGCAGCAACACTACTAGTGCAGCAACACTACTAGTACAGCAACACTACTAGGGTCAGCAACACTACTAATGCAGCAACACTACTAGTGCAGCAACACTACTAGTGCAGCAACACTACTAGGGTCAGCAACACTACTAGTGCAGCAACACTACTAGTGCAGCAACACTACTAGGGTCAGCAACACTACTAGTGCAGCAACACTACTAGTGCAGCAACACTACTTGTGCAGGAACACTACTAGGGTCAGCAACACTACTAGTGCAGCAACACTACTAGTGCAGCAACACTACTAGTGCAGCAACGCTACTAGTGCAGCAACACTACTAGTGCAGCAACATTACTAGTGCAGCAACACTACTAGTGCAGCAACACTACTAGTCCAGCAACACTACTAGGGTCAGCAACACTACTAGTGCAGCTGCACTAGTAGTGTTGCTGCACTAGTAGTGTTGCTGCACTAGTAGTGTTGCTGCACTAGTAGTGTTGCTGACCGTAGTAGTGTTGCTACACTGGTAGGGTTGCTGCACAAGTCGTGTTGCTGCACTAGTAGTGTTGCTGACCCTAGTAGTGTTGCTGCACTAGTAGTGTTGCTGCACTAGTAGTGTTGCTGCACTAGTAGCGTTGCTGCACTAGTAGTGTTGCTGCACTAGTAGTGTTGCTGCACTAATAGTGTTGCTGACCCTACTAGTGCAGCAACACTACTATTGCAGCAACACTACTAGTGCAGCAACACTACTAGTGCAGCAACACTACTAGTGCCGCAACACTACTAGGGTCAGCAACACTATTAGTGCAGCAACACGACTAGTGCAGCAACACTACTAGTGCAGCAACGCTACTAGTGCAGCAACACTACTAGTGCAGCAACACTACTAGTGCAGCAACACTACTAGGGTCAGCAACACTACTAGTGCAGCAACACTACTTGTGCAGCAACACTACCAGTGCAGCAACACTACTAATGTCAGCAACGCTACTAGTGCAGCAACACTACTAGTGCAGCAACACTACTAGTGCAGCAACACTACTAGTGCAGCAACGCTACTAGTGCAGCAACACTACTAGTGCAGCAACACTACTAGTGCAGCAACACTACTAGTGCGGCAACACTACTAGTACAGCAACACTACTAGTGCAGCAACACTACTAGGGTCAGGAACACTACTAGTGCAGCAACGCTACTAGCGCAGCAACACTACTAGTGCAGCAACACTACTCGGGTCAGCAACACTACTAGTGCAGCAACACTACTAGTGCAGCAACACTACTAGTGCAGCAACACTACTAGTGCAGCAACACTACTAGGGTCATCAACACTACTAGTGCAGCAACACTACTAGTGCAGCAACACTACTAGTGCAGCAACACTACTAGTGCAGCAACACTACTCGTGCAGCAACACTACTAGGGTCAGCAACACTACTAGTGTAGCAACACTACTAGTACAGCAACACTGCTTGTGCAGCAACACTACTAGTGCAGCAACACTACTAGTGCAGCAACACTACTAGTGCAGCAACACTACTAGGGTCAGCAACACTACTAGTACAGCAACACTACTAGTGCAGCAACACTACTAGTGCAGCAAGACTACTAGTACAGCAACACTAGTAGGGTCAGCAACACTACTAGTGCAGCAACACTACTAGTGCAGCAACACTACTAGTGTAGCAACACTACTAGGGTCAGCAACACTACTAGTGCAGCAACACTACTATGGTCAGCAACACTACTAGTGCAGCAACACTATTTGTGCAGGAACACTACTAAGGTCAGCAACACTACTAGTGCAGCAACACTACTAGTGCAGCAACACTACTAGTGCAGCAACGCTACTAGTGCAGCAACACTACTAGTGCAGCAACATTACTAGTGCAGCAACACTACTAGTGCAGCAACACTACTAGTCCAGCAACACTACTAGGGTCAGCAACACTACTAGTGCAGCAACACTACTAGTGCAGCAACACTACTAGGGTCAGCAACACTACTAGTGCAGCAACACTACTAGGGTCAGCAACACTACTAGTGCAGCAACACTACTAGTGCAGCAACACTACTAGTGCAGCAACACTACTAGGGTCAGCAACACTACTAGTGCAGCAACACTACTAGTGCAGCAATACTACTAGTGCAGCAACACTACTAGTTCAGCAACACTACTAGTGCAGCAACACTACTAGGGTCAGCAACACTACTAGTGCAGCAACTCTACTAGTGCAGTAACACTACTAGTACAGCAACGCTAGTGCAGCAACACTACTAGTACAGCAACACTACTAGTGCAGCAACACTACTATTGCAGCAACACTACTAGGGTCAGCAACACTACTAGTGCAGCAACGCTACTAGTACAGGAACACTACTTGTGCATCAACACTACTAGTACAGCAACACTACTAGTGCAGCAACACTACTAGTGCAGCAACACTACTAGTACAGCAACACTACTAGGGTCAGCAACACTACTAGTACAGCAACACTACTAGTGCAGCAACACTACTAGTGCAGCAACACTACTAGTACAGCAACACTACTAGGGTCAGCAAAACTACTAATGCAGCAACACTACTAGTGCAGCAACACTACTAGTGCAGCAACACTACTAGTACAGCAACACTACTAGGGTCAGCAACACTACTAGTGCAGCAACACTACTAGGGTCAGCAAACACTACTAGTGCAGCAACACTACTAGTGCAGCAATACTACTAGGGTCAGCATCACTACTGGTGCAGCAACACTACTAGTGTAGCAACACTACATGTACAGCAACACTACTAGTGCAGCAACACTACTAGTGCAGCAACACTACTAGTGCAGCAACACTACTAGGGTCAGCAACACTACTAGTGCAGCAACACTACTAGTGCAGCAACACTACTAGTGCAGCAACACTACTAGGGTCAGCAACACTACTAGTGCAGCAACACTACTAGGGTCAGCAACACTACTAGTGCAGCAACACTACTAGTGCAGCAACACTACTAGTGCTGCAACACTACTAGTGCAGCAACACTACTAGGGTCTGCAACACTACTAGTGCAGCAACACTACTAGTGCAGCAATACTACTAGGGTCAGCATCACTACTGGTGCAGCAACACTACTAGTACAGCAACACTACATGTACAGCAACACTACTAGTGCAGCAACACTACTAGTGCAGCAACACTACTAGTGCAGCAACACTACTAGGGTCAGCAACACTACTAGTGCAGCAACACTACTAGCGCAGCAACACTACTAGTGCAGCAACACTACTAGGGTCAGCAACACTACTAGTGCAGCAACACTACTAGGGTCAGCAACACTACTAGTGCAGCAACACTACTAGTGCAGCAACACTACTAGTGCTGCAACACTACTAGTGCAGCAACACTACTAGGGTCTGCAACACTACTTGTGCAGCAACACTACTAGTGCAGCAATACTACTATTGTCAGCAACACTACTAGTGCAGCAACATTACTAGTGCAGCAACACTACTAGTGCAGCAACATTACTAGTGCAGCAACACTACTAGTGTAGCAACACTACTAGGGTCAGCAACACTACTAGTGCAGCAACACTACTAGTGCAGCAACACTACTAGTGCAGCAGCACTACTAGTGCAGCAACACTACTAGTGCAGCAACACTAGTTCAGCAACACTACTAGTGCAGCAACACTACTAGTGCAGCAACACTACTAGTGCAGCAACACTAGTGCAGCAACACTACTAGTGCAGCAACACTACTAGGGTCAGCAACACTACTAGTGCAGCAACACTACTAGTGCAGCAACACTACTAGTGCAGCAGCACTACTAGGGTCAGCAACACTACTAGTGCAGCAACACTACTAGTGCAGCAACACTAGTGCAGCAACACTACTAGGGTCAGCAACACTACTAGTGCAGCAACACTACTAGTGCAGCAACACTACTAGTGCAGCAACACTACTAGGGTCAGCAACACTACTAGTGCAGCAACACTTCTAGTGCAGCAACACTACTAGTGCAGCAACACTACTATCGTCAGCAACACTACTAGTGCAGCAACACTACTAGTGCAGCAGCACTACTAGGGTCAGCAACACTACTAGTACAGCAACACTACTAGTGCAGCAACACTACTAGTGCAGCAGCACTACTAGGGTCAGCAACACTACTAGGGTCAGCAACACTACTAGTGCAGCAACACTACTAGTGCAGCAACACTACTAGGGTCAGCAACACTACTAGTGCAGCAACACTACTAGTGCAGCAACACTACTAGGGTCAGCAACACTACTAGTGCAGCAACACTACTAGTACAGCAACACTACTAGTGCAGCGACACTACTAGTGCAGCAACACTACTAGTGCAGCAACACTACTAGTACAGCAACACTACTAGTGCAGCAACACTACTAGGGTCAGCAACACTACTAGTGCAGCAACACTTCTAGTGCAGCAACACTACTAGTGCAGCAACACTGCTATCGTCAGCAACACTACTAATGCAGCAACACTACTAGTGCAGCAACACTACTAGTACAGCAACACTACTAGTACAGCAACACTACTAGTGCAGCAACACTACTAGGGTCAGCAACACTACTAGTGCAGCAACACTACTAGTGCAGCAACACTAGTGCAGCAACACTACTAGTGCAGCAACACTACTAGGGTCAGCAACACTACTAGTGCAGCAACACTACTAGTGCAGCAACACTACTAGTGCAGCAACACTACTAGTACAGCAACACTACTAGTGCAGCAACACTACTAGGGTCAGCAACACTACTAGTGCAGCAACACTTCTAGTGCAGCAACACTACTAGTGCAGCAACACTACTATCGTCAGCAACACTACTAATGCAGCAACACTACTAGTGCAGCAGTACTACTAGGGTCAGCAACACTACTAGTACAGCAACGCTACTAGTGCAGCAACACTACTAGTGCAGAAGCACTACTAGGGTCAGCAACACTACTAGTGCAGCAACACTACTAGTGCAGCAACACTACTAGTGCAGCAACACTAGTGCAGCAACACTACTAGTGCAGCAACACTACTAGTGCAGCAACACTACTAGGGTCAGCAACACTACTAGTGTAGCAACACTACTAGTGTAGCAACACTAGTAGTGCAGCAACACTACTAGTGCAGCAACACTACTAGTGCAGCAACACTACTAGTGCAGCAACACTACTAGTGTAGCTACACTACTAGTGCAGCAACACTACTAGTGCAGCAACACTACTAGTGCAGCAACACTACTAGTGCAGCAACACTACTAGTGCAGCAACACTACTAGTGCAGCAACACTACTAGTGCAGCAACACTACTAGGGTCAGCAACACTACTAGGGTCAGCAACACTACTAGTGCAGCAACACTACTAGTGCAGCAACACTACTAGTGCAGCAACACTACTAGGGTCAGCAACACTACTAGTGTAGCAACACTACTAGTGTAGCAACACTACTAGTGCAGCAACACTACTAGTGCAGCAACACTACTAGTGCAGCAACACTACTAGTGCAGCAACACTACTAGTGTAGCAACACTACTAGTGCAGCAACACTACTAGTGCAGCAACACTACTAGTGCAGCAACACTACTAGTGCAGCAACACTACTAGTGTAGCAACACTACTAGTGCAGCAACACTACTAGTGCAGCAACACTACTAGTGCAGCAACACTACTAGTGCAGCAACACTACTAGTGCAGCAACACTACTAGTGCAGCAACACTACTAGTGCAGCAACACTACTAGTGCAGCAACACTACTAGTGCAGCAACACTACTAGTGCAGCAACACTACTAGTGCAGCAACACTACTAGTGCAGCAACACTACTAGTGCAGCAACACTACTAGTGCAGCAACACTACTAGTGCAGCAACACTACTAGTGCAGCAACACTACTAGGGTCAGCAACACTACTAGTGCAGCAACACTACTAGTGCAGCAACACTACTAGTGCAGCAACACTACTAGTGCAGCAACACTACTAGGGTCAGCAACACTACTAGTGCAGCAACACTACTAGGGTCTGCAACACTACTAGTGCAGCAACACTACTAGGGTCTGCAACACTACTAGTGCAGCAACACTACTAGTGCAGCAACACTACTAGTGCAGCAACACTACTAGTGCAGGAACACTACTAGGGTCAGCAACACTACTAGTGCAGCAACACTACTAGGGTCTGCAACACTACTAGTGCAGCAACACTACTAGGGTCTGCAACACTACTAGTGCAGCAACACTACTAGTGCAGCAACACTACTAGTGCAGCAACACTACTAGTGCAGCAACACTACTAGTGCAGCAACACTACTAGTACAGCAACACTACTAGTGCAGCAACACTACTAGTGCAGCAACACTACTAGTGCAGCAACACTACTAGTGCAGCAACACTACTAGGGTCAGCAACACTACTAGTGCAGCAACACTACTAGTGCAGCAACACTACTAGTGCAGCAACACTACTAGGGTCAGCAACACTACTAGTGCAGCAACACTACTAGGGTCAGCAACACTACTAGTGCAGCAACACTACTAGTGCAGCAACACTACTAGGGTCAGCATTTAAGTTATCAGAAGGAACCGCCACTACCAGACGGTGGATGGAGCCGCCACTACCAGACGGTGGATGGAGCCGCCACTACCAGACGGTGGATGGAGCCGCCACTACCAGACGGTGGATGGAGCCGCCACTACCAGACGGTGGATGGAGCCGCCACTACCAGACGGTGGATGGAGCCGCCACTACCAGACGGTGGATGGAGCCGCCACTACCAGACGGTGGATGGAGCCGCCACTACCAGACGGTGGATGGAGCCGCCACTACCAGACGGTGGATGGAGCCGCCACTACCAGACGGTGGATGGAGCCGCCACTACCAGACGGTGGATGGAGCCGCCACTACCAGACGGTGGATGGAGCCGCCACTACCAGACGGTGGATGGAGCCGCCACTACCAGACGGTGGATGGAGCCGCCACTACCAGACGGTGGATGGAGCCGCCACTACCACGGTGGATGGAGCCGCCACTACCAGACGGTGGATGGAGCCGCCACTACCAGACGAACCGCCACTACCAGACGGTGGATGGAGCCGACGGTGGATGGAGCCGCCACTACCAGACGGTGGATGGAGCCGCCGCCACTACCAGACGGTGGATGGAGCCGCCACTACCAGACGGAACCTCCACTACCAGACGGTGTATGGAGCCGCCACTACCAGATGGAGTCGCCACTACCAGACGGTGGATGGAGCCGCCACTACCAGACGGTGGATGGAGCCGCCACTACCAGACGGTGGATGGAGCCGCCACTACCAGACGGTGGATGGAGCCGCCACTACCAGACGGTGGATGGAGCCGCCACTACCAGACGGTGGATGGAGCCGCCAGTACCAGACGGTGGATGGAGCCGCCACTACCAGACGGTGGATGGAGCCGCCACTACCAGACGGTGGATGGAGCCGCCACTACCAGACGGTGGATGGAGCCGCCACTACCAGACGGTGGATGGAGCCGCCACTACCAGACGGTGGATGGAGCCGCCACTACCAGACGGTGGATGGAGCCGCCACTACCAGACGGTGGATGGAGCCGCCACTACCAGACGGTGGATGGAGCCGCCACTACCAGACGGTGGATGGAGCCGCCACTACCAGACGGTGGATGGAGCCGCCACTATTCCTTGCGTTTAATGCTTCACACGGCTTTAGCGCTTCATGAAAGAATGAGGCAAGATACAACAGTAATGTTTACACTCACCCCAGTGTCAGATGTGTAAGACACCTGCTCGTATAGGGACAAGATCCGCGTCTGGTCTGTGGCAGCCATCTTGGTCCTCGACCCACTTTTTCACTGCGTTACCTGCAAAATATATATATATAAGCATTAATTGTAACACCTGGCAGATGGGAGGAAATGAAGCCAATAGAGTAACCAGCATGGTAAACCTTATGTGTATCCGGTGTTTGCTAATAATTCTAAACAAAACTAGTCCTATAAGTCTGTGCTCCATCTCTCGTGTGCATTAATATCATGTACAATGTAAAGCACTAACTCATACAACACCAGAGAAAACTGAAGATAATCTGGTTTGATCCCAGGATGCACTGATTCATTTCCTATTAATTATATGTTATGCCAGAAAATTTCCTGTTAGTATTTTGGGGTATATGATGTGTTATGATAAGTATATATCAGTCATGGTCTTACTGATGTATTATGATAAGAAATATGTCTTAGTCATGGTCTTACTAATGTATCCTGGGAACACGTATGTCTTAGTCATTTTCTTACTAATGTATCCTGGGAACAAGTATGTCTTAGTCATGGTCTTACTAATGTATCCTGGGAACAAGTATGTCTTAGTCATGATCTTACTAATGTATCCTGGGAACACGTATGTCTTAGTCATGGTCTTACTAATGTATCCTGGGAACACGTATGTCTTAGTCATGGTCTTACTAATGTATCCTGGGAAAACGTATGTCTTAGTCATGGTCTTACTAATGTATCCTGGGAACAACTATGTCTTAGTCATGGTCTACTAATGTATCCTGGGAACAAGTATGTCTTAGTCATGGTCTTACTAATGTATCCTGGGAACAAGTATGTCTTAGTCATGGTCTTACTAATGTATCCTGGGAACAAGTATGTCTTAGTCATGGTCTTACTAATGTATCCTGGGAACACGTATGTCTTAGTCATGATCTTACTAATGAACAATCCTGGGAACTGGGAAAACCTATGTCTTAGTCATGGTCTTACTAATGTATCCTGGGAACAAGTATGTCTTAGTCATGGTCTTACTAATGTATCCTGGGAACACGTATGTCTTAGTCATGGTCTTACTAATGTATCCTGGGAACACGTATGTCTTAGTCATGGTCTTACTAATGTATCCTGGGAACACTTAGTATGTCTTAGTCATGGTCTTACTAATGTATCCTGGGAACAAGTATGTCTTAGTCATGTCATGGTCTTACTAATGTATCCTGGGAACAAGTATGTCTTAGTCATGTATGTCTTACTACTAATGTATCCTGGGAACAAGTATGTCTTAGTCATGGTCTTACTAATGTATCCTGGGAACAAGTATGTCTTAGTCATGGTCTTACTAATGTATCCTGGGAACAAGTATGTCTTAGTCATGGTCTTACTAATGTATCCTGGGAACAAGTATGTCTTAGTCATGGTCTTACTAATGTATCCTGGGAACAAGTATGTCTGTCATGGTCTTACTAATGTGGGAACAAGTATGTCATGGTCTTACTAATGTATCCTGGGAACAAGTATGTCTTAGTCATGGTCTTACTAATGTATCCTGGGAACACGTATGTCTTAGTCATGGTCTTACTAATGTATCCTGGGAACACGTATGTCTTAGTCATGGTCTTACTTATGTATCCTGGGAACAAGTATGTCTTAGTCATGATCTTACTATTGTATCCTACGTATGTCTTAGTCATGGTCTTACTAATGTATCCTGGGAACAAGTATGTCTTAGTCATGATCTTACTAATGTATCCTGGGAACACGTATGTCTTAGTCATGGCCTTACTAATGTATCCTGTATCCTGGGAACACGTATGTCTTAGTCATGATCTTACTAATGTATCCTGGGAACACGTATGTCTTAGTCATGGTCTTACTAATGTATCCTGGGAACACGTATGTCTTAGTCATGGTCTTACTAATGTATCCTGGGAACAAGTATGTCTTAGTCATGGTCTTACTAATGTATCCTGGGAACACGTATGTCTTAGTCATGGTCTTACTAATGTATCCTGGGAACAAGTATGTCTTAGTCATGGTCTTACTAATGTATCCTGGGAACAAGTATGTCTTAGTCATGGTCTTACTAATGTATCCTGGAAACACGTATGTCTTAGTCATGGTCTTACTAATGTATCCTGGGAACAAGTATGTCTTAGTCTTGGTCCTACTAATGTATCCTGGGAACAAGTATGTCTTAGTCGTGGTCTTACTAATGTATCCTGGGAACAAGTATGTCTTAGTCATGGTCTTACTAATGTATCCTGGGAACAAGTATGTCTTAGTCATGGTCTTACTAATGTATCCTGGGAACACGTATGTCTTAGTCATGGTCTTACTAATGTATCCTGGGAACACGTATGTCTTAGTCATGGTCTTACTAATGTATCCTGGGAACAAGTATGTCTTAGTCATGGTCTTACTAATGTATCCTGGGAACAAGTATGTCTTAGTCATGGTCTTACTAATGTATCCTGGGAACACGTATGTCTTAGTCATGGTCTTACTAATGTATCCTGGGAACAAGTATGTCTTAGTCATGGTCTTACTAATGTATCCTGGGAACAAGTATGTCTTAGTCATGGTCTTACTAATGTATCCTGGGAACACGTATGTCTTAGTCATGGTCTTACTAATGTATCCTGGGAACACGTATGTCTTAGTCATGGTCTTACTAATGTATCCTGGGAACAAGTATGTCTTAGTCATGGTCTTACTAATGTATCCTGGGAACACGTATGTCTTAGTCATGGTCTTACTAATGTATCCTGGGAACAAGTATGTCTTAGTCATGGTCTTACTAATGTATCCTGGGAACAAGTATGTCTTAGTCATGGTCTTACTAATGTATCCTGGGAACAAGTATGTCTTAGTCATGGTCTTACTAATGTATCCTGGGAACAAGTATGTCTTAGTCATGGTCTTACTAATGTATCCTGGGAACACGTATGTCTTAGTCATGGTCTTACTAATGTATCCTGGGAACAAGTATGTCTTAGTCATGGTCTTACTAATGTATCCTGGGAACAAGTATGTCTTAGTCATGGTCTTACTAATGTATCCTGGGAACAAGTATGTCTTAGTCATGGTCTTACTAATGTACAAGTATGTCTTAGTCATGGTCTTACTAATGTATCCTGGGAACACGTATGTCTTAGTCATGGTCTTACTAATGTATCCTGGGAACAAGTATGTCTTAGTCATGGTCTTACTAATGTATCCTGGGAACAAGTATGTCTTAGTCATGGTCTTACTAATGTATCCTGGGAACACGTATGTCTTAGTCATGGTCTTACTAATGTATCCTGGGAACACGTATGTCTTAGTCATGGTCTTACTAATGTATCCTGGGAACAAGTATGTCTTAGTCATAGGTCTTACTAATGTATCCTGGGAACACTTAGTATGTCTTAGTCATAGTCTTACTAATGTATCCTGGGAACAAGTATGTCTTAGTCATGGTCTTACTAATGTATCCTGGGAACAAGTATGTCTTAGTCATGGTCTTACTAATGTATCCTGGGAACAAGTATGTCTTAGTCATGGTCTTACTAATGTATCCTGGGAACAAGTATGTCTTAGTCATGGTCTTACTAATGTATCCTGGGAACAAGTATGTCTTAGTCATGGTCTTACTAATGTATCCTGGGAACAAGTATGTCTTAGTCATGGTCTTACTAATGTATCCTGGGAACAAGTATGTCTTAGTCATGGTCTTACTAATGTATCCTGGGAACAAGTATGTCTTAGTCATGGTCTTACTAATGTATCCTGGGAACAAGTATGTCTTAGTCATGGTCTTACTAATGTATCCTGGGAACAAGTATGTCTTAGTCATGGTCTTACTAATGTATCCTGGGAACAAGTATGTCTTAGTCATGGTCTTACTAATGTATCCTGGGAACACGTATGTCTTAGTCATGGTCTTACTAATGTATCCTGGTATCCTGGGAACACGTATGTCTTAGTCATGGTCTTACTAATGTATCCTGGGAACAAGTATGTCTTAGTCATGGTCTTACTAATGTATCCTGGGAACACGTATGTCTTAGTCATGGTCTTACTAATGTATCCTGGGAACACGTATGTCTTAGTCATGGTCTTACTAATGTATCCTGGGAACACGTATGTCTTAGTCATGGTCTTACTAATGTATCCTGGGAACAAGTATGTCTTAGTCATGGTCTTACTAATGTATCCTGGGAACACGTATGTCTTAGTCATGGTCTTACTAATGTATCCTGGGAACACGTATGTCTTAGTCATGGTCTTACTAATGTATCCTGGGAACACGTATGTCTTAGTCATGGTCTTACTAATGTATCCTGGGAACACGTATGTCTTAGTCATGGTCTTACTAATGTATCCTGGGAACACGTATGTCTTAGTCAGTACTAATGTATCCTGTCTTAGTCATGGTCTTACTAATGTATCCTGGGAACACGTATGTCTTAGTCATGGTCTTACTAATGTATCCTGGGAACACGTATGTCTTAGTCATGGTCTTACTAATGTATCCTGGGAACAAGTATGTCTTAGTCATGATGTCTTAGGTCTTACTAATGTATCCTGGGAACACGTATGTCTAGGGTCTTATTAATGTATCCTGGGAACAAGTATGTCTTAGTCATGGTCTTACTAATGTATCCTGGGAACAAGTATGTCTTAGTCATGGTCTTACTAATGTATCCTGGGAACACGTATGTCTTAGTCATGGTCTTACTAATGTATCCTGGGAACAAGTATGTCTTAGTCATGGTCTTACTAATGTATCCTGGGAACAAGTATGTCTTAGTCATGGTCTTACTAATGTATCCTGGGAACACGTATGTCTTAGTCATGGTCTTACTAATGTATCCTGGGAACACGTATGTCTTAGTCATGGTCTTACTAATGTATCCTGGGAACACGTATGTCTTAGTCATGGTCTTACTAATGTATCCTGGGAACAAGTATGTCTTAGTCATGGTCTTACTAATGTATCCTGGGAACACGTATGTCTTAGTCATGGTCTTACTAATGTATCCTGGGAACACGTATGTCTTAGTCATGGTCTTACTAATGTATCCTGGGAACAAGTATGTCTTAGTCATGGTCTTACTAATGTATCCTGGGAACAAGTATGTCTTAGTCATGGTCTTACTAATGTATCCTGGGAACACGTATGTCTTAGTCATGGTCTTACTAATGTATCCTGGGAACACGTATGTCTTAGTCATGGTCTTACTAATGTATCCTGGGAACACGTATGTCTTAGTCATGGTCTTACTAATGTATCCTGGGAACAAGTATGTCTTAGTCATGGTCTTACTAATGTATCCTGGGAACACGTATGTCTTAGTCATGGTTTTACAACTCTGACGCCTCACTGGGAGCTCTGATTTAATAACCAACATCATCTTTTTCATTTGTATAATGTTGTAAATTATAGTTTGTCTATTATATACGTTAACTGACGAGCAGGTGATCAAGTAATACCTGCTGGAAGTCTTACTTCACTTCTGAGATGCATCTACATCATTTAAGAAGCAGTGGTAGTTTATTCTTGGGTATCTACCACTTGCTGGCTTACCCCGCCACTACACTCACACAATGATAATATCTCTGGAGAATTACACTGAGCTACAGCTCAGTGTACCTACAGCTGCAACTCAGTGTATCTATTCAGTACATAATGACACACACAAACACACTCCTCACACTATATATTATTGTGGACCTGGTCTCTGCTAGCATGTGAGAAAACTGAGATCAGTGAGAAACAAACGTTAAATATTAGCCAGAAAATTGACGTGAATGTCCCTGTGTGTACAGTCATCAGTGACTGTCACTTGAGGTCCTCCATCTCGGTGTACAGTCTTCACTGACTGTCATCTGAGGCACATCGTCATGTGTACTGTGTACAGTCTTCAGTGACTCATACGAGGGCCTCCATCTCTGTGTACAGTCTTCAGTGACTGTCACTTGAGGTGCCTCATCCCCGTGTACAGTCTTCAGTGACTGTCACTTGAGGTGCCTCATCCCTGTGTACAGTCTTCAGTGACTGTCACATGAGGTGCCTCATCCCCGTGTACAGTCTTCAGTGACTGTCACTTGAGGTGCCTCATCCCCGTGTACAGTCTTCAGTGACTGTCACTTGAGGTGCCTCATCCCCGTGTACAGTCTTCAGTGACTGTCACTTGAGGTGCCTCATCCCCGTGCACAGTCTACACTAACTGTCACGTGAGGTCCTCCATCTCTGCGTACAGTCTTTAGTGACTGTTATACAAGGTGCAGGCAATGCCGCTGAGTTACGAGTCGCATATCTAAACAGACCGAAAATATTTGCGATATCTGGTTATTTGTATACCGATAAACACGGCTTAGAAAGACTAATAAGCAAACACTAGGACATATTTATTAGACAACGTTTCGGTCCTGGGACCTTGATCACTTCTAACACACAGAGGTTAAAAAGACAGTATATATATACGGAGAATGTGAGTAACACATGGTGACCTGAACATTGACATAATGGGATGAGGACAGGTAGACAATGTGATCATGTGTTGTTAGGTAAGTGGTGCTCTGCCTGGTTGAGTATTATGTACTATGTATCATGTATGTTTTAGAAGTTTTGTAGTTTCCAGTACCAGAAACTACCAAGATTTATACCTCCAATAGCTATGTGTCTCTCAATGTGTATATAATTAAGCTCCTATTTTAGGGATTAAGGTATTCTTTACTAAAGGTGTACAGAGTTTTTCTGGATTGAATTTGTGGTTTCCTATTGACAGTCTTGCAAACATAAAGCCATTACCCAGTGTTGTAAGTCGTAAGAGTAGTGATGTGAGGTACATAGTGATGTGAGGTACATAGTGATGTGAGGTACATAGTGATGTGAGGTACATAGTGATGTGAGGTACATAGTGATGTGAGGTACATAGTGATGTGAGGTACATAGTGATGTGAGGTACATAGTGATGTGAGGTACATAGTGATGTGAGGTACATAGTAGTGATGTGAGGTACATAGTGATGTGAGATACAAAATAATGATGTGAGATACATAGTAATGATGTGAGGTATATAGTAATGATGTGAGATACATAGTCGATAATCTTTAAATTTAATTAAGTAAGCTTCTTAGCTGTGAATTTTTGCGTAATTAAGAAGAATTTCTTCCTCCTGCAATTTGTCTTTCAATTTTCGTTTAAATCAGAACTGAATATTTACCTATTAATTTTAAGTCTAACCTAATCATATATGATCACCTGTGCAGGCGCAGAGAATCTTTCATGTTGTCTTCGTAATGCAACTATTCAGAACATCGGAAGTTTTAGCATATCTAAGGTTCTGACCAAGTTAATTTTATAGGTCAGTATATCAGGTGACCTGATATACAGTACAACACCTGTCTTAAACACATGTGACCTTTGACTGCATACACTCTGATTTTTTTATGCTCTGTATTGAACTGAAGAGGTTCCTGGTAGGCGAAACATCTCAAATAAGAGTTCTGCAGTTGCATATTCTTGATAAAGGAAAAACGGCATGACTTTCTGAATTATAACACAATATAAATTTTAATATTACCTGGAGTTTACCTGGAGAGAGTTCCGGGGGTCAACGCCCCGGTCTGTGACAAGGCCTCCTGGTTAAAAGTTATTATGTATATAAGCTTATGTGTGGTTAACGTAAGTGGAAATATCGTACAAGTAAAATTTTCAGAATGCATATCTCGTAGTTTGCAGTCACAATAACAATACAAGGATTTTTTTTTAGATTTAAGGACAAAATCTACTTGTGCACTAATAACAATTTTCTTAAGTATATGTGCACATTTATGCATCTCGGTGCATGTATCTCTGATTGTTTTTTGAGAGCAATGAACAAACCTACCTTCTAATAAGGGAGCTTCCCGACCACTGAGGTATCCTTGGGATATCCAGAAATATTTATCTACTACGTGGCAATGATGCCGTGCTGCTATGCATGTTACACTCCATCACCATCACCAAGTTATCCAACTTTCCCATACTACCTAAGAAGTCAACAAGTGATTATTGAGAAAAACTACATAGCATATTACATGAATTATCACATCCTCCGTGTTGGAGTTCATTGGTTAGAACCTAAAGATTCAAAATACATAGATATGTATCATACAATGTGGGGTTATACGCCAGTGGTGTATTTCCCAGTAAAATACCAACATAATACAGGAAGCCTCACTCTTGTAAACACACACCTGTGACTTAGGAGTTTCCACGATGTGCTCACCACTTTATCAATCACAGTAAATTAATCTGGCCCAGATTAGAACAAAGTGTTGTTTGCCTTTATAAATACATTGAACTTCACTGGTTTAAAAATTGTAAAGGGAAGGAGGTGCCTTGATGAAGGTGAAGGTACTTGAGTCATAGAACTGAAGGCCCCATCTGTAAAATCTGATGACCTCCCATTCTCCAGTCGCTGTATTACCCTTTCGGGTTTAGCACTTACGCAATAATAATAATAATAATAATAATAATAATAATAATAATTATAATAATAATAATAATATTAATATTAATGTGGATGTGTATGAGGATGTCTTACTTATTTTGCGGATGCAGATGCATATGCGGATATGTTTACAGCAAAATGTGGATGCATATGCGGATATAAGACATTGTGTAGATGTTCCGCGGACGTTGATATCCGATACATCTCTACTAGACAGTACTAGACAGTACAGATGTATCGGATGTGGAAATTTAGATATCCGTGGATGCGGATGTGTATGAGGATGTCTTACTTATTTTGCAGATGCATATGCAGATATCTGTTTACAGTAAAATGCGGATGCAAATTCGGATATCCGATACATCTCTAGTACCCATTCTGGAGACCGCTGTAACATGTCGGCAGGACCATGTCAAACCCAACCCATCTCACCACAGTTGTATCTAGGAATAACTTAAGAAACTAGCTATTTGTGGTGATATAGTGTAAATTTATAAGGTGACATTGAAAGATGTCCTGTCAGCAGTGGAGCTTTGGTCTGAGAGTCACAGAAAAGAGTTAATGGTGTTGCAGCGTGGCAAGTGCTGGGAACAGATTTATGGTGGTTTTTGCCGTACCTGATAAATAGAAAATGGCAAATAACAAAGTGGGAGATAGGTCCTTAGCTTCAAATTATAGACCAGTCATCCTAACCTCGATTGTGGAAAAGTTGATGGAATCAATAATTGCTGATGCAATCTTAATTCCATCAACTTGAAAGATATAATCCAATCAATGAATCTCAACATAGTTTTACTAAAGGGAGGGGGGTCTTGGCTTACAAATTGATTAACTTTTGTTTCACAAGGTATTCGACGTGGTAGACCAAGACAAGGCATACGATATTGTGTATATGGACTTCAGTAAAGCCTTTGATAAAGTTCCATGCAGGAGACTGATGAAGAAAGCAGTGGCACATGGAATAGGAGAAAATATCTCCTGGGTCGAACCATGATTGACCGTAGGCAACAGTTTACATTAATGGGTAGAAATCGAAATGTGGACCTGTTACAAGTGGTGTGCCACTGCGTTAAGTGTTGGGGCCCTTGTTGTTCACAAATTTACATAAACGACTTTGATGAGGGAACAAATAGCTACAGAAGCAAATTTGCGGATGACACATAAATAGGTCGTCAAATAATTTACGATGTGAACACTAGAAGGCTGCAGAATGGCCTGGCTAGGATGATGTTATGGTCGGAAAAGTGGCAGATGCAGTTCAATGCAGGCAGGTGTAAAGTTCTAATGTTAAAAAAGGCATAACTATGGCACTTGCAGGCTAAATAATATAAATCTTAGTAAAGCTGAACAGGAAAAAATCTAGGTGCATAAGTGTTAGCAATAAAGATAATAGAATTTTTGGTTTCATGACAAGAAGAATAAATAATGGAAGTCTAAGGTTATACTTCCACTTTATATTCCTTTGGTTAAACATTCTTTAGATTATGCTGCTCAGTTTTGGTCCTCATATTACGGAATGGACTTGAATGAACTCGAAAACATACAGAAGATGGAACTGATTTCATATATTAGAAAATTTTCCTACGATGAAAAGTTTTTCAAACCATTCACCACAACTGTCAGATGAAAAGTTGAAGGGAAGGAGGGTTAAAAAAAACTTTTTTTCTTATTTATCCAATCTCAATGAAATTTTTACTGTGATTTAAACAGCATTTGAGAAATGGACACCGTGTTTATAGTGACTTTTGTCTCAAAAGATAAAGAAAAAATAATAGTGCCCTATTTTATAGGGTATAATACAAAAATAATAAAAATATTGGTAAGATGTAGTGTTCTAGTTGACATCAGATGAAAGATAAAAGTCTAAATAGGAACCAAACAACAAGCTTTTGACTCAGATGTCAATAGATTGCATAATAAAAAAAATAAAGTTTGTCTTTTTTTTAAGATTGTTTTTGATACAATAATCAGTAACAAAAACAGTAAAGTATATTGCAAATATTTCGTTGTCCCGTTCTAAAACAATGCTAGCCCCAATGTGTGAGAAAAATAATGGAATTCTGTCAAATAGTTTTCGCAATACGATTTTTGAAAGATCAACTTATTCCTGAGAAAAAGAGGAAGTACATGTACATTTACTGTAGAAGTCTTGGGATACCGCGCGCCAGACTTCGGCGGATCATACACCTCCGTTCCTTACTGCAGCCCACAGGCGACTGAGCAGCTCTCAGAGCACTAATATGGAGTCAACAAAGATACCATGTTGAGTATTTGGAGAGAAACAATCATAAAATTTTTAAATTTTTAGTAAAAAAAAAGAAAATACACTAGAATTGGTATCATGTCCTCTTGATGACAGAAAAGACAAAACAAACATTTTTAGAAAAAAGATACTTTGAAATATAATAGAAACAAGCTGACTACATCAACGTATTGCCAGAATTATGCACTATTTTTCGGTAAGAATTTTTTTTTTTCAAAAATTTTATTTTTTTTTCCTGTATAAGCCTTCCCTCTCTGAAGGCACTGAACTTCCAATCTTTGGAAAGGAGATATGACTGAGGTGTCCAAATGGAAAACAGGAATAAATAAAGGGGATACAAATAGCATTTTGAAAATATCTAACCAAGACAGGACTCACAGCAAAGAATTCAACCTGGGAAAATTAAGATTTAGAGAGGATATTATTAAGTCATTTGGGTAGCTTTAGATATAGGTTAAATGAGTACATGGGTGAGGGCGGGTGTGAGATGGACTTGCCAGGCATGGTCAGTAGGCCTGCTGCAGTGCCTCGAGAGGTCACCTGTATTTACATCTCCAAGTGTCGTGTGGAATCTGACATTTAGTGTACAGATTACATGCAACTTTAATGATCCTCTTGTCGAAGAGCTTGAGATACAGTGGGTGAGTGGGTATGAGTTGGACCTGACTGGATTGGGCTAGTAGGTGACTTCGTCTTGCCTAGCATATGCCAGTAGGCCTGCTGCAGTGCTCCTTCTTTCTTAAGTTCTTATGTAAAGCAACCCATCAAGACTGACAAATCAGATATGGTTGTCATAAATAAAAGAGGTTATTTAAAGATTAAGTTTATAACTCTTCATTTATTTTAATTCTATGTAGGTATAATATATAAATGTTTACATGAAGCTAAAATAACAAGTGAAGGATAACAGATCCTTCAATAACTTCCTACATGCTCTTTTTGGCTTAATTATATAATAATGAAAACTCAAAAATAATAATAATTAGAAATATTGTTATTTCCACTACTAGCAAACTAAAAATTGTAAAACATGTAATTAATTGGAACAACACCATGACAAAAACTAATACTTATGACACAATTAAAAAAAGTACAAACATGACTTCACACATTAAGTTAGGTCTATATTCACTGGTTTTACTTATAAAGGTATCTAAATTCAACCAGCAATGTGCGGAAATACCATTATTGTCATGGTGTAACTCATCTTGGCAGGGAAATATTGCAAATTTGAGTTCTCTGGGCATTGCCTCTGGGCATGACTACGCTGCTTGAAATAACGATGGGTAACCTACTGTTGTTGTTTAAAGCAACTTACTGAACAAGTGAAAAGTTTACAATCAATTCAGTGAAATGTTACATGAAGATGACCTTGGTAATAAATACCAAGTTGGTTTAGAAAAACACGTAAGCAAACACTAGGACATATTTATTGGAAAACGTTTTGGTTCTGGGACCATAATCAAGATTTTTCTAATATGTCCTAGTGTTTGCGTTCCTGTTTGTCTCAACCTTGTGTGCTTGTAGTCATCCTCCGAAAAAATCTTAATGTCCTCAGTAGGTTGCTTGATTTGTTCCATCAAATTCTCGAATTAAATCGAATAAATAGGCTCCCAGCATTTCTTGCATAGCTATATCCATAGACAGAAAACTGTTAAAGTTTGTATAGTAAATGCATATATATGTTCCCATATTCTATATAATTTTAACTTTCACAAGAGAGTATAACAATCTATTATCTTAAAATGCTCATCCACGGACATTCAGCCATGAGTATATTAATAATAAAATAAGCAATATTTATGATATTGCCACTAAATATAAAATATCATAGTCTTCATAGATTTGAAGCAAGCCAGCAAAATATTTTATAAAACAATATTCAAAATACAACAACAGCTCTTCCACGTACAGAAAAACCTTAATACATTATCATTCATATACTGAAAAAATCAACACAAACTTTGTCTTAAAAACTTCGGCAAGATTAAGAAATATATAAATTTCCCGATTTCTTCACCAGGATGAATGTACTATTTTACTGCAGATGGAAATAGCGCTATTAATCATATATTGACATATACATTGTACCAGTCATCACTTTCGTTCTCTGTTCACACATTTCCAAGGTAATGGACATATATTTAAAGAATTTGTATATATTTTGGTGGGCAGAGCTCTCTTGATGTATGTTTACTGCGAGGATCTCTGCATGCACACCTGGAGGCATATATGTGAATTTATACACACCTTGAGTTTATTTTAATTCCAAAACGTCCATATTCTGGATTAAAGTATTTTCAACTGATGGTAAAAAGGCCACACAGTGTTAATGACGCTCTTGTGCCAATAAGCTAAACTTTAAAATCAATTAACAAGTCATTTGACTGAAAAAAATCTAAAAGAATATTATAGAATGAATAATATGTAACAAAGATATATCAATGTAAATTATAATTACCAACAAGCATAATCTAGAATGTGTGAACAAAATATCGAAGATACAAAGAGAAAAATGTTTATCAATATTTAATGCTAATCTTGAACATGGTGTTTCATTCAATGAGCAACATCATTACTGTAAGGTTATGTTGTGAGTGTTTAAGCAAGTGGCACATTTTTTTGGAGCCTATTAATGATGGAATGGTAGATACAACTACCACATCTACGTCATGATCTCGCCGTTGCAGAATTGGATAGTAATATCTCTCACAAATATGTTACTAAGTTTGGCGTAATCAGAAATGTTTTGGGCTGGTTTATCATTCAGGATAGCTGGTCGACGGTCGAAAGGGAAGCCCATAGGGCGTTTGTCCGGGTACTTGGCGTTCTGGATCCCACAGAAGGACACTCCGTTGACACAATTCGGTCCTCTGCTGACACACCGTTCTTCCACCTGTCAGGGAGAATAGAGCACTGTATATTGTATAACACTAATTCATTACAATTTATTTTTAAAGAATGATAGGCTGCATCCATAGATTTTTAAACCATGCTGAAGAGTTCCTGACCCAAGGAACTTGAGTTATCCTTCTCTCCCATGGATTAAGCTTCATTGTCTCCCATTTCTCTAGTGTTGTATAACCCCGTAAGCATCACATAATAATTAAGAAGACTAAAGGGAAGAACGTCAAGGATGCGCTCACTCTCACAGGTAAGCCAGCGGTCACAGCTGCGGTGTCCTCCCCCCCCCCTCCCAATGATATCAGCTACCCTGCCGGCACCACTGGATGTGTCATTGAATGTCAAAGATTCGAGTTAGATTTTTTCCTTACTAATAACTTAGACGACAATAAGGATACATCATTTTGACTTACGAAATTGGAATGACACGAGTGACAACTACTGACCGAATAGAGCTTTAAAACCTTAATACCCCTCTTTCGTTTTCTGTGACCAAAAAGAGGTCAGCTGGCGAAATAATTAAGCTCTTTGAAAGAGTTATATATAATATTAATACAATTAGATGTTTCAGTCGCTAGACAGCAACTACCCAGGGAGGTACTATCGTCCTGCCAAGTGAGTGTGAAACAAAGTCCTATAACTCTTTTCATGATGGTAGGATTGCTAGTGTCCTTTTTTCTGTCTCATAAACACACTGGATAACAGGTATATCTTGCTACTTCAACTTACACTTAGCTTACACTACACAGGTATGCACATGCATATATATACATACAACAATATACAAAATACTGCGAGGAATTGACAAGGTGGACAAAGACAAGATGTTCCAGAGATGGGACACAGAAACAAGGGGTCACAATAAGAAGTTGAAGACTCAAATGAGTCAAGAGATGTTTGGAAGTAATTCTTTAGTCATAGAGTTTTCAGGAAGTGGAATAGTCTGGCAAGTGACGTAGTGGAGGCAGGAACCATACATAGTTTTAAGACGAGGTTTGATAAAGCTCATGGTGCAGGGAAAGGACCTAGTAGCGATCAATGAAGAGGTGGGGACAGGAGCTATGACTCGACCCCTGCAACCACAACTTGGTAAGTAAACACACACACACACACACACATACTCATATACGCACACACACACATACACACACACATACACACACACACACACACACACACACACATACACACACACATACACACACATACACACACACACACACACACAGGATGAGGCAGGACTACAAAGAGACCTGGACAGGCTGGACATGTGGTTCAGTAACTGGCTTCTCGAATTCAATCCAGCCAAATGCAAAGTCATGAAGATTGGGGAGGGGCAAAGAAGACCGCAGACAGAGTATATGCTAGGTGGACAAAGACTACAGACCTCACTCAGGGAGAAAGACCTTGGGGTGACCATAACACCGAGCACATCACCGGAGGCACACATCAACCAAATAACCGCTGCAGCATACGGGCGCCTGGCAAACCTGAGAATAGCGTTCCGATACCTTAATAAGGAATCGTTCAAGACACTGTACACTGTGTATGTTAGGCCCATACTGGAGTATGCAGCACCAGTCTGGAACCCACACCTGGTCAAGCACGTCAAGAAGTTAGAGAAAGTACAAAGGTTTGCAACAAGGCTAGTCCCAGAGCTCAAGGGAATGTTGTACGAGGAAAAGTTAAGGGAAATCGGACTGACGACACTGGAGGACAGAAGGGTCAGGGGAGACATGATAACGACATACAAGATACTGCGGGGAATAGACAAGGTGGACAGAGATAGGATGTTCCAGAGAGGGGACACAGGGACAAGGGGTCACAACTGGAAGCTGAAGACTCAGACGAGTCACAGGGACGTTAGGAAGTATTTCTTCAGTCATAGAGTTGTCAGCAAGTGGAATAGCCTAGCAAGTGAAGTAGTGGAGGCAGGAACCATACATAGTTTTAAGAAGAGGTATGACAAAGCTCAGGAAGCAGAGAGAGAGAGAGGACTCAGTAGCGATCAGTGAAGAGGCGGGGCCAGGAGCTGAGTCTCGACCCCTGCAACCACAATTAGGTGAGTACACACACACACACACACACACACACGCACAAACACACACACACACACACACACACACACACACACACTCACACACACACACACTCACACACACACACACACACACACACACACACACACACACACACACACACACACGCATATACAGCAGGCCTAGTGTCTAATCGACATGTGCCTAGGACAAAAAAAAAATGGTAACTAACACATCAAGGTTTTTCTTCTTAATAGTTCTTGTTCTGATTTATTTCTTCTTATCTCCACAGGGAAGCGGAAAAGAATCTTTCCTCCGTAAGCCATGCGTGTTGTGTGAGGCGACTAAAATGCCGGGAGCATTGGGCTATTAACCCCTTCTCCTGTAGAAACTACTAAAAAGAGAGAAGAAAAACTTTATAAAACTGAGATGCTTGAATGTGAGTGGATGTAGTGCGGATGATAAGAGATGATTACTAATGTTATGAATAAAAAGAAGTTGGATGTCCTAGCTCTAAGGGAAACAAAGCTGAAGGGGGTAGGGGAGTTTTGGTGGGGAGAAATAAATGGGATTAAGTCAGGAGTGTCTGAGAGAGTTAGAGCTAAGGAAGGGGTAGCAATAATGTTGAATGATCAGTTATGAAAGGAGAAGAGGGAATATAAAGGTATAAATTCAAGGATTATGTGGATTAAAATAAGGATTGTATGTGAATAGTGGGTCATAATAAGTGTGTATGCACATGAACAAGAGAGGAGTGTAGAGGAGAGAGAGAGATTTTGGGAGATGTTAAGTGTGTGTAGGAACTTTTGAACCAAGTGAGAGAGTAACTGTGGTAGGAGAAACATTTAGAGAGGGTGTGGTAGGTAGGTTTGGGGTGCCAGGTGTAAATGATAATGGGAGCCCTTTGATTGAACTTTGTATAGAAAGGTGTTCGGTTATAGGTAATACTGTACATATTTTAAGAAAAAGAGGAAAAATAAGTATACAAGGATCGGTGTAGGGAATAATGACAGTAGTGTGTTGCACTAGGTATTGGTAGATAAAACTGTTGGGTAGACTTCAGGATGTACATGTTTATAGAGGGGCCACAGATATATCAGATCACTTTTTAGTTGTAGCTACAGTGAGAGTAAAATTTAGATGGGATACAAGGAAAATGGAAGCAACAAGTAAGAGAGAGGTGAAGGTTTGTAAACTAAAGAAGGGGGTAGTTAGTGTAAGATATAGTAAGGGTAGAGGCAATGGGGTTGAAAATATATGGGGTAGGTTGACGAATGTAGTGTTAGTGTGTTCAGCAGAAGTTTGTGGTTATAGGAAAGTGGGTGCGGGAGGGATAAAGAGCAATTTGTTTGATGATGTAGAGAGAGTAGTAACAGAGAAAAAGTTAGCATATAAGAGGTTTTTACAAAGTAGAAGTGATGCAAGGAGGGAGGAGTATATGGAGAGAAAAACAGAGGTTAAGAGAGTGATGAAGCAGTGTAAAAAGAGAGCAAATGAGAGTGGGTGAGATGTTATCAACAATTTTTTTTTAAAATAAGAAAAAGTTTTGGAGTGAGATTAATAAGTTGAGGAAGTCTAGGAAATGAATGGATTTGATAGTTAAAAATAGGAGAGGAGAGTTTGGTTTGCCTGCCCCCCTTCCCTCTCATCTGCGACTGCTTGACAGAGTAGAGGACAGAGCAAGACGTCTCAACTCTCGCCTGGACCCATCCTGGATAGATCTGTCATTTCAGCAGAGCCTTCAACACAGGAGGGATGTGGGTGGCCTTACTGTTATGTACAAGGCCAATATTGTCAAAATACCACACTTGGATCCACTTCGAGGACAGCGTGAAACAAGCTTCTATACCACAAGACGGGCAGAAAGCAGCAACTTCACTCTGGCTGTACCCTTCTCCAGAAATTCACTCCATCTGAGATCCTATATACCCAGGATGACTCGAGTATGGAACACATTCGTACAGCATAATGATGTCAACGAGATAAAGTCAGTTGATCAAATGAAAATGCTGGCCCACAGATGGCTCCAACTTCATCCTGTTCCCTACTTGTATGTCTTATAACAATAAAAATGCTTTCAAATGAGCTGATGTAGTTAACAGCTCTTAGCTTGCCAATAAAGTTAGGAATCCTTAACCTGTAAATAGCTTGTCAATAAAGCTAGAGATCCGTAATGGCTTGATAAACATGAAATTTATTACCGCCCAATAAGCCTGACCTCAACTGTAGGCAAATTACTAGAGTCAATTATAGCTGAGATTATAAGAAGCCATCTCGATAAGCAAAGCTTGATTAATGATACTCAGCATGGATTCACAAGAGGCCGGTCTTGTCTAACTAATTTATTAACTTTCTTCAGTAAAGTTTTTGAGGCTGTTGACCAAGATAAAGAATTTGATATTATTTACTTAGATTTTAGTAAGGCTTTTGATAGAGTTCCGCACCAAAGACTGTTAAAGAAAGTGGCAGGTCATGGCATTGGGGGAAAAGTGCTCTCGTGGATCGAGTCATGGCTCACAGACAGGAAGCAGTGTCCGTAAATGGGGTTAAGTCCGAGTGGGGATCTGTAACAAGTGGCGTTCCACAGGGATCAGTCTTGGGCCCGTTGTTGTTTATAATATATATCAATGATCTTCGTGAGGGAATTACTAGTGATATGAGCAAATTTGCCGATGACACAAAGATAGGTAGGATAATTGATTCAAACATAGATGTTAGGGAACTTCAGGAGGATTTAAACAAACTCTATTCTTGGTCAGAAAAGTGGCAGATGCAGTTCAATGTAGATAAATGCAAGGTTCTGAAGCTCGGGAGTGTCCATAACCCTAGCACTTAGAAGTTAAATGATGTAGAACTTAGCCATACAGATTGCGAAAAGGACTTGGGGGTTATGGTAAGCAGCAACCTTAAACCAAGACAGCAATGCCTAAGCGTACGTAATAAGGCAAATAGATTACTGGGATTTATATCAAGAAGTGTAAGCAACAGAAGTCCAGAGGTCATACTGCAGCTTTATACATCATTAGTAACGTCTCACCTAGATTATGCAGCTCAATTCTGGTCTCCATATTACAGAATTGACATAAATTCGTTAGAAAACATTCAGCGTAGGATGACTAAATTAATACATAACATTAGAAATCTTCCTTATGAAGAAAGATTGAAGACTCTTAAGTTACATTTACTTGTTAGACGAAGAATGAGGGGAGACCTGATCGAAGTGTATAAGTGGAAGATAGGAATTAATAAAGGGAATATTAATAAGGTCTTGAGGATATCTGTCCAAGAGAGAACCCGCAGTAATGGATTTAAATTAGATAAGTTTAGATTTAGAAAGGACATAGGAAAGTATTGGTTTGGAAATAGGGTAGTTGATGAGTGGAACAGTCTACCTAGTTGGGTTATTGAGGCTAAGACTTTGGGTAGTTTCAAATTTAGGTTGGATAAGTACATGAGTGGGAGGGGTTGGATTTGAGTTGGACTTGCATATCAGAGCTAATTTCTTGGGCAGCATTGAAAATTGGGTTGGGTAAATGTTTTGTTAGTGGGATGAATTGTAAAGGACGTGCCTAGTATGGGCCAACAGGCCTGCTGCAGTGTTCCTCCTTTCTTATGTTCTTATGTTCTTAACCTTGTCAAACCTTGTGTAAAAAAAAAAGAAAAAAAAATAGAGAGAGGTATCGGGAAGATGGAGGGAATATTCTGAGGAATTGTTAAATGTTGATGAAGATAGGGAAGCTGTGATTTCGTGTATAGAGCAAGGAGGAATAACATCTTGTAGGAGTGAGGAAGAGCCAGTTGTGAGTGTGGGGGAAGTTCATGAGGCAGTGGGTAGAACGAAAGGGGGTAAGGCAGCTGGGATAGACGGGAAAAAGATAGAAATGTTAAAAGCAGGTGGGGATATTGTTTTGGAGTAGTTGATGCTTTTATTTAATAAATGTATGGAAGAGGGTATGGCAGAGAGCATGCATAGTTCCTTTGTATAAAGGCAAAGGGGACAAAAGAGAGAGCAAAAATTATAGGGGAATAAGTCTGTTGAGTATACCTGGTAAAGTGCATGGTAGAGTTATTATTCAAAGAATTAAGAGTAAGATGGAGAGTAGGATAGCAGATGAACAAGGAGGTTTTAGGAAAGGTAGGGGGTGTGTGGACCAAGTGTTTACAGTGAAACATATAGGTGAACAGTATTTAGATAAGGGTAAAGAGGTTTTTGTGGCACTTATGGATTTGGAACAGGCGTATGATAGGGTGGATAGGGGGGCAATGTGGCAGATGTTGCAAATATATGGAATATGATGTAGGTTATTGAAAGCAGTGAAGAGTTTTTACGAGGATAGTGAGGCTCAGTGTAGAGTATGTAGGAGAGAGGGAGATTATTTCCCAGTAAAAGTAGGCCTTAGACAAGGATGTGTGATGTCACCGTGGTTGTTCACACACATTTATAGATGGGGTTGTAAGAGAAGTGAATGCTCGTGTGTTGGCAAGAGGTGTGGGGTTAAGAGATAAAGAATATAACACAAAATGGGAGTTGTCACAGATGCTCTTTGCCGATGACTTTGTGCTTTCGGAAGATTCTGAAGAGAAGCTAAAAAATTTGGTGGATGAGTTTGGTAGGTTATGTAAAAGAAGAAAATTAAAAGTGAATATAGGAAAGAGTAAGATGATATGGATAAAAAAATTAGGTAATGAAAGATTGAATATTAGATTGGAGGTAGAGAGTACGGAGGAGGTGAATGTATTCATATATTTGGGAGTGGACGTGTCAGCAGATGATTCTATGAAAGATAAGGTGAATCACAGAATTGACGAGGGAAAAATAGGTGAGTGGTGCACTGAGGAGTCTGTGGAGACAAAGAACTTTGTCCATGGGAGCGAAGAGGGAAATGTATGAAAGTATAGCTATACCAACACTCTTATATGGGTGTGAAACATGGATGGTGAATGTTGCAACAAGGAGAAGACTGGAGACAGTGAAGACGTCGTGTCTGAAGACAATGTGTGGTGTGAATATAATGCAGAGAATTCGTAGTTTGGAAATTAGAATGAAGTACGAGATTAGTAAAACTATTCTCCAGAAGGGTTGTTGAGGTGGTTTGGACATGCAGAGAGCATGGAACAAAATAGAATGACTTCAAGAGTGTATAAATCTGTAGTGGAGGAAAGGCGGGGTAGGAGTCGGCCTAGGAAAGGTTGGAGGGAGGGGATAAAGGAAGTTTTGTGTGCGAGGGGCTTGGACTTCCAGCAAGCATGCGTGTTAGATAGGAGCGAATGAGGACAAATGGTTTTTAGGAATTGATTTGCTGTTGGAGTGTGAGCAAGGTAACGTTCATGAAGGAAACCAGCAGGCCGGACTTGAGTCCTGGAGATGGGAAATACAGTGTCTGCACTCTGAAGGACGGGTGTTAATATTGCAGTATTATAACTGTAGTGTAAGTATGCTTCAGGCAAGATGGTGATGGAGTGAATAATAATGAAAGTTGTTTTTTTTTCAGGCCACCCTACCTTGGTGGGAGACGGCTAATGTGTTAATAAAAAATTTTTTCAGTCGCTGCTTGATCCAAGAAAGACATTCATCGTAACCAGTAACCCCAGCCCCCTCTACCTCAATACTCGATTGACATACTATTTGTACCATAAAACCCTCACAGGGCAAAAGGAGCTGTAGGCCAAGTATCGTAAGAGACCCAGGAGGTATAGGTCAACCCTCTCAGCTAGACAGTAACGCCGTAAGTTAGACAAGAAATATCTTAACAGGTCGCGCTAGTGACTGAAATATATCTACTTTTAGAAAGAACCTGAAGTCTCGATGTATATTTGTGGTATGTGATACCACAACACGTTTTACAAAGACAAAAATAATAGAAAAAGTAACAGAGACTTAGAACATGAGGTGTTTTAAATAATCAAAAGTGAACCTTGTTACTCAGAGGTACAGAAATTTATTCATAAAATATGCTTAAAGGATAATTGTCACCTTAAGTAATTGCATTTTTAAATCCTCAATTACTGCAAAATTTCACTTTATTTCAATTCAGTTCAAAGTAATAATATGCAGTATAATATAACCACACACCACACATGTACAAAATGCAGGGGAAATATTTAAAGTAATTCGATATTTGCAAAGATGCAGCAAAGATATTACTGTTGTATCTGACCTTATCGTTTTCATAGTCTGTGAGCATGACGAAGACCTGGAACTGCGCACCCTCAGTGTTCCTCGGGGAAGCAGCAGGTGAGCGGGCCAGCCACATCCACAGTAGTTATTTGCAGAATCGTCATTTCCTTAGGGTGAAAAATAAAATAAGATTTGTTCATATTTTTTATCCGGAGGATTATCCATCCCGGATAACCCAAGAAAGTCAGTGTGTCATCGGGGACTGTCTGTCTTACTTTCATTGGAGTCCTTTATTTTTATCACCCAGGATGCGACCCACAACAGTTGACTAATAATTCCAATGTAATATAAATAGTTTGGCTGATCAGCCTCCTGTTTCATCACTTGAGGATCACATATTGCATCTATATGAGTTGTGAAAATTTTTGATAATTTTCCTATGATTTATATGTAATAACTAGCAGGAATAATAATATTTATATAATACTGCAGGTGTGTAATGTTGATGTGACTTTTAAAAGATGTTAGGACACAAGGGAACCACATATCTCCTATAATTTCCTTATTGTAATAAATTTAATTAAGTAAAGTGGAACTGTTGTAAGTTTGAAATAACATTCTGATAAGGAAAATATATTACACACCTAAAAATATTGCTAAATTTAAATAAAAGTATGTGTACAGGATAGGAGAGTAGAAAGAGAAACAAAGATGGCGGTACAGGAAGCAGACTAACCGGCGATTTGGCGAATGTTTTCGAAATAACAGCATCCGTTAGTAATATTAGCATACAATTAAATGTTACAAAATCAGTGAAGAGGAAATGCATCTGGAAAGGTCCAAATATATAATGAAATGAAACCATGAAGGATGATATTGATGAAAAACAGGTCACAATACCTGGATGTCACCATGTTGGCCCTACCGTGTGCATCATCCAATATAATTTATGTATGCCTCCCAGTGTGTATTACCCAACACGACAGGTAAGGTTGGTAAATGTTGGTCAGTTTTCTATTTGCTTTTCTTGTGAGAAGCATTAGGATATATCACTAAGGTAATAGCTTAGTAAATAATAATATATGTTCTTCACTCAGTTGAAATAATGTGCTTAATAATTGAAAAAATAGATCAAATCAAATCTACTTATCTTCTATAATAATACAGCCCACTTAATAGCCAATTTTACTAGCGTTAATTTTCATAATAAACAAACAGGAACCATAAGTTCCTAATCCTGAGTCCCGGAGTTAGTTGGGGATTTGAGACGTGGGCACTGAAGGAGGGGCATTATTTGTGACCCCAGTGTCCATGAGTCTCACAAGTCTCCAAGATACATCAATATGGGTAAGTTACAATTTGTTTTTGTGTGAGCTCTCTCCAGTGGGTGGGTGGAAAGTTTATTCGAGATTGTATCTCATTGGTCTCAGACCGAGCCGCGGGGGCGTTGACCCCCGAAGCCCTCTCCAGGCCTATTGTGAAAAATCTCCCACATAATTTCTAACACGAGTCATTATGGCTGTAAGTCACCAGTATACCATCATTTCAAAACATATATACACTGAAAAAACATAGACCTCTGGGAGAAAGCTTTGGGGCCCAGTCCCTGGACCCATTATGTACCTCCGTAATCTTTTTAACTACTGCCCACAGTGTATGCCCAGCTGGGTTCATATTTCGTGTCATGCTGGTGGCCTACCAAGCTCAGCTCACACCACGCTTCCTCTTCCTCACTGTGGCAGCCAACGTCACTCAGACAACAACTCCACTCCCTCACTCTCTCGTGGGCATGGCCCTCCGGTAGAAGACCCTAAATAAAATAACATTGCCTGCATAGATACACATGCAAGTAATTACAATGTCGGTGGCAAGTGGCGGAAACAGAGGTTGTGTTTGCCCAGAGAGAGGAAGGAAGCCAAAGATGTTGTCTCTACTTCATCACCCCATACAAGAAGCATCCATCTCTCTACGAGTTGTCCTGAAGTCGTGTCTGCAAGTTTCATCACTCAGACACAAAATCAGCAGGATCCATGCCGAAATTTGCTGAATTTTCCCCGAGAAATCTTCATGGCATCACTTGGGTCTTCACAGCATCCCACGCTGTTCTTCAGTCAGATGTCGAGCATCACCTTTGTGTTTCTGCTGTTGTTTTCAGCTCAGCATGGCTATTTCAGCAAGTCAGAGGTGAGTTTGTGTGGTGCTCTGCATCCAGTGTGGTTGATTCTCCAAGTGGGTATGTGGGGTGCGGAGGAAGAGGCCGGATCCTCCCTCGCCATACACCACCCACGCTCATCTCACACCACCATACACCACTATGCTACTCACTGCCTCTCTGCTGTTTTCTCTTTGAATTCAGTGTGATTCTCACTAGAGCTGTGTATCTAAGTGCCCGAGGTCACTCTAAGCCACATGGATCACGAAGCCACGTGTGGATAAGGCCACATGGATCTACAACCCATGTGGAGCAAGCTACGTGGGTGGCCCGGTGGCCTGGTGGCTAAAGCTCCCGCTTCACACACGGAGGGCCCGGGTTCGATTCCCGCCGGGTGGAAACATTCGACACGTTTCCTTACACCTGTTGTCCTGTTCACCTAGCAGCAAATAGGTACCTGGGTGTTAGTCGACTGGTGTGGGTCGCATCCTGGGGGACAAGATTAAGGACCCCATGTGTTAGACAGTCCTCACGCACTGCTACGTGGGAAATCCTATCCTACCAAGCCAAATGTTCAAAGCCATGTGCTGTTTACCACCTTATGCTACCTTGTGACGTCACCCCCTGACATCACCATGCTGCCTGACATTCCACATCACCTTGCTATCTGACGCTACCATGCGATGTGCTGCCCGATGTCACACCAGGCTGTCACCCATGACGTCTGCCCAACGTCACTCATGACGTCTGCCCAATGTCACCCACAACATCTGTCCGACGTCACCTCGTGACGTTTACCTTGGATGTGTGTCCCAATGTCACCCTGGACGTCTGCCTGACATCACCCCAGGACATCTGCCCTGACATCACCCCACGACATCATGCCTGACATCACTACATGATGTCACATTGACAGTGTTAGTTTCACAGTGAGTATTACGCATTTAGTATTGTCCAGAACGATTGAGAGAAGACGTGTCACGCAGTAGCGGCTCGTCCATAGGAGATGCAGTCCCCTAGATGCTCACAACCAGACGGAAGACTTCATCAGCCTTATGCTAAAATAATTTGCAACTGATAAATATATTACAGGAAAAAATGTGTTGTATGTTATTTTCAGTGTATTTATAAGCGAATTTTTTATTTTTTTGTTGAAACGAGATAAAAAAAATTATTAAAAATAGAAGTCTGATGCTGTACGATAGTATAAATATTACTGGCGTTACATCTGGCAGCAAGGAGCTGCATTCGATGCAGCACACACCCAGTTGCAATAACGTTTATTATGCTGTTCTATGAGGCTTGCAGTCCCCCCATTCTATTTTTTGACGAGCCGCCACTGATGTCACATGTTAATTCCTCTCATTCAGTGTTCCTTTACTAGTGTTCTCACATTTTTGTAAATGCCTTAGTGTCGAATTTTGCACAGAAAAGCATCATTTGCTAGTGCAAACCATGTTGTAACTGTATGTGTAGTGCAGGTGTGCAGTTTTCCATGTGTCACGATATGTGGTCTGAGCCCAGATGTGTGTGTAGACCACAGTGTGGTCTGAGCCCAGACCATTGGTAGCACTCTCGTCTTACATGTTACCTTGTTGTTAACATACGATGAGTGACACTAGTCAGTCCAGGCACAATTACGAGTGTTGATCCCCTGTGTACAGAAAGTTCTTTTGCTCGCTGCTTGTAGATGCCATGCCTGAGTCATACCTGCTACGATTCCCCATTGAGACTTGTTTCACTCCATCTCCTGACCATCAGAGTGCAGTTATGTGTAGAAAAGCAGTCTGAGGATGATTAGACTAACCTCTGCTATGACTCCAACTCTGTTGAGAGGATGACATCTTCAAGCCATAGTAGCTCTTTTGGCAGGCAACTGTGACTCTTGTCATGGCTTCAGTGAGCAGCCTGCAGAAAGATGATGTTGCTTTGACTGCTAGTCCGCTCACTCCAGTTTCGATGTATACTGCTACAGATATTTCGCATGAGTTGTCCCTGCTGCGACTTGCTCCACTCTCACTGGCAGTGGCAGCCCCAGCGACAGTACCAGTTGAAAAATTTCCTGAGTCACTTCTCAGAACATGCCCTGCCCAGTTGCCAAGTACTAATGATGCCTCACTCAAGGGCACCAACAGGCTATGCCCCAGGTTGAGTGAGCCCTGCAGCAACCACTATAATGACTGCTTCAACATTCCAGATGAGATAAGACTCAACTCATATCATGCTTCCTCTGCCTCACTCTGGCAGCCAACATCACTCAGACAACTCTACTTCGTCCCTCTCTTGCAGGCACGGCCCTTCGGGCCTGGGCCGCCGCAACACACTGCGTGTGTAGGAGACCCCGCAATAAATTAATGTTGCCTCTCTGAAGAGTGTCATTTATTCCCGTTACCAGATCCACACAGGATGGGTATGGGGTGCATAATAAAGATATTAAACTACTGGGAGAATTTACCCTTGAAAGTGTCTCATCACCCACCCATGACCCACTAGCTCAACCCACCTACCCATGACCCACTACCTCAATCCACCTACCCATGACCCACTACCTCAATCCACCTACCCATGACCCACTACCTCAACCCACCTACCCATGACCCACTACCTCAACCCACCTACCCATGACCCACTACCTCAACCCACCTACCAATGACCCACTACCTCAACCCACCTACCCATGACCCACTACCTCAACCCACCTACCCATGACCCACTACCTCACTTTAAACATTCTCTTAACTCACCTGCAGAAATATTATTTATCTCACTCATGGTGAAATCATTGGTATTAACGATGGAAGAATCCTTGGAACTTCGTTCAAATTCATTAGTCTCAGGCGTCACTGTTGAAAGACGAGTGTATACATCAGTAATAATAATTTATATAACTTATAACACATTTTTTTAATATTCTACATAAAAAAATGCCATTTCTACATAAAAATACATCGAATTTACTGAAAAGCTATTTTTTGAAAAATAAATAATAGTAAGATTCTAAGATGAGAAATCTGTAAAGATTCTGAACCTAATGAAAAAAAAACATATTTCACTGTGCTTGTTATTAATAAATTATATATATATATATATATATATATATATATATATATATATATATATATATATATATATATATATATATATATATATATTATTAATAAATATATTTATATATCTATATATATATATATATATATATATATATATATATATATATATATATATATATATATATATATATATATATATATATATATATATATATAGAGAGAGAGAGAGAGAGAGAGAGAGAGAGAGAGAGGGAGGGAGGGAGGTACCACCTCTAGAACTGGACTGGGGACCCTCATCCTCAAAGAAGACAATAAACGTACCTCAGGTAAAACTCAAGGTTCTCCCTGGAGCTGTTTGAATATTTTCTTCTACTACCCCTACATTTTATATTATATATGTACTTAATTAATAGACAGGATACATTGATAGAAAACACAAACATTGGTACAATGTATCATTGGTACAATATATCAAAGGTTATGAATCTCCTCCAGCTCTTCCGAAGCCAGACGCGAGCCCAGTATGCAGCATGCATTTCCCCTCTGGATGGCCACTCTGAGGTGCTGGAACATGAAAGTGGCTGCCCTTGGGTCCCTGGTGGTGTCGATGAGCCTGGAACCCAGTTCTTTAAGGAAACGTGTGGCATGTTTTCCCCATGATCCCAAGGTCTCTGATCCCACTGGGACAAATTGATACTGTTGGCTTATGTCCCTGTACTTGCTGATCTTGTACACCTCCCTGTGGTCAGCAGCTCCTCCCTGTCGCCCCACACTGTGATGGATATAGGTGTCAGCCAGTGTGGACACACAGGTATAGTCCCATGCTAAGAGCTTGCCATTCTTCCAAGGATAGATGGTGATCCCGTCGGGGCGATTTGCTGGGTTGTGGGTATTTTTGGCTGCTAGTGATTGGGGCTCCCTCTCGGCTGGGCATCCAGCTGTAGCAAGGGTTCTCTTTATGATGCCGTTGACCTCATTGTGTCTTGCATGCCAGCCCTTGGTTTTGGAACAGTTAAGACCATGTAGACCATATTGGTCAGCTTGCGCATCGCCGCAAATACACGTAAATTCCGTATGGATTGGGGCAGCAAGGCGCAGAGCCATTGTAATACGGACGGTCTTAGGGTCGAGGCACGTTCCCATTGCCGATATGGGAACTCTGGAGGAAGTCGCCGGAGTGAGGTGTGCTCACAGCTTGGAGAGAGGCAATCTCCCTGTCTGATGTTGCAGCCCTGAGCATGTTGGCAAGCACCTTATCGGCGATGGGGCCATCCCAGCTTGACTGTAAGCCAGTGCTGCACTAGGGTTTGGTGCTGGAGCAGCAAGAGTCTCCCATTCAGTAATGGCACTGGCATAGTTAGGGTCATGTATATATATATATATATATATATATAAGTAGTGAAGAAAGCGGCTGGGGGGTCTCCTCCGGAAAAAGGCATGCGGCTGGGAGGTCTCCGGAAAAAGGCATGCGGCTGGGAGGTCTCCTCCGGTATAGGGCCTTCCACTGGGAGGTCTCCGGTTTAGGACCAGGAGCTGGAGGGTCACCTTTTCACACCTAGGTGTTACTTCCGGTTTGACCATGACCTCGCCCTCGAGACTACCTCACCCTTGACCCCCCAACCAATACCCCCACCCACGACCCCCCCCCCCCCTTCGCCACCCCGCGCGCCCGCCCGCGCGCCCGCCCGCGCGCCCGCCCGCGCGCCCCGCCCCGCCCGCGCGCCCGCCCGCGCCCTTCGCGAGCCCCGCCCGCGCCTTCTGCTGCGCCTTCTGCAGCGTCGTCCGGATCGCCCCCGCGCCTCGAATTTTTTTTTCTTATGATCTCCTTGGATCAAGGTTTTTGGATTCCCCCCTACGGGGTTTCGAATTTTTTTTGAATTTCATTTTCTTGTGCTCTCCATCTCCTCGGATCAAGTTTTTAAGGTTCCCCCTCTCACTTTCACCCCCATCCCAAAATTTCTCGATATTACCAAGTTTTTGGATTCCCCCCTATGGGGGTTTCGAAATTCTCCATCTCCTTGGATCAAGGTTTTTTTTGGATTGTCCCTCCTTCCACCCCCCAATCCCAAAAATTTCTCAATATTACCAAGTTTTTGGATTCCCCCCTATGGGGTTTTCGAAATTCTCCAATTCCTTGGATCAAATTTTTGGGTACCCCTCCTTTCACCCCAAATTTTCTCGATAATACCAAGACTCCATCTCCTCAGATCAAATTTTTGAGGTTCCCCCTCCCACTTTCACCCCCCAATCCCAAAAATTTCTCGATAATACAAGTTTTTGGATTCCCCCCCCCCTATGGGGGTTTTGAATTTCTTATGATCACCTTGGATCAAATTTTTGGATTACCCCTCCCACTTTCACTCCCACCCCAAAATTTCTCGATAATACCAAGTTTTTGGATTCCCTCCTATGGGGTTTTCGAAATTCTCCATCTCCTTGGATCAAGGTTTTTTGGATTGCCCCTCCTTCCACCCCCCCATCCCCAAAAAATTTCTCAATATTACCAAGTTTTTGCATTCCCCCCTCTGGGTTTTTTTTCGAAATTCTCCATCTCCTCGGATCAAATTTTTGAGGTTCCCCCTCTCACTTTCACCCCCATCCCAAAATTTCTCAATATTACCAAGTTTTTGGATTCCCCCCTATGGGGGTTTCGAAATTCTCCATCTCCTCGGATCAAGTTTTTTGGATTCCCCCCTATGGGGGTTTTCGAAATTCTTATGATCTCCTCGGATCCCCCCATCCCACTTTCACCCCCACCCCAAAATTTCTCGATATTACCAAGTTTTTGGATTCCCCCCTATGGGGGTTTCGAAAGTCTCCTCGGATCAAGTTTTTTGGATTCCCCCCTATGGGGTTTTCGAAATTCCTCGGATCAAGTTTTTGGAATCCCCCCTCTGGGTATAAGCATTCAAATGAACTCCTCCTATGGGGGGCATGCTTACTACAGGTCTAAACATCTTCCCCTTATTATTTTAAAATGAACTAAAACCTTCCTCTCATTAAGTTAAATGAACTAAAAGTTTCCTCTCATTAAGTTAAATGAACTAAAAAAGCGTGTTTACTCGGCGGTCAGTGACGTCACACATACAAGCTAAATCTTGTCGACTTACCCCTATGTCAGTGACGTCACGCACACAGGCTGAATCATGACGACCCTTTAGTTCATTAAAGTTAATAAGGGGATATAGTACCTACATCATAGGGAAAACATTTTCATCATCAGAAAGTCACATTTTTTGTTTCGTTAATACCCACAACAATCCAACAATTTCTTTACAACACAAGTCTAGACATTTTTTTAACTATTTCATCTCAGGTCACTCCCCCCCACGAAGTAACCTCCTCCCCACCCTCCCGAACCCTCACACTCCAACCAACACCTCACAATTTTCACTCATAACCCCCAATTTTTTCTCGTTTTAACCCTTTTAGTTCATTAAAGTTAATAAGGGGATACAGTACATCAGAAAGTCACCACAACACTTATAACCACTTTTCGATAAATTCACTAGTCACAATTTTACATATTACGAAGTTAAATACGCACTTTTACTTTGAACACCTTCAAAACACTCTCTTAAATCATTTGAATACTCACAAAAATACCTTTATACATTTCCAAACAACACTGAAATACTCCAAAACATCATTCGAACACCCCCAAAATCACCTCTGAATACTCCCAGAACACCTTCATAAGTACTCTTGCACATCATTTGAACACCTTCATAAGTACTCTCATAATCATTTGTACACCTTCAAAAAACACCTTTGAATACTCACATAAACACCCTTGAACACCTTCAAAACACCTTTGAATAACCTCAAATCACCTTTGAACACCTTCAAAACACCCTTGAACACCCTTGATCACCTTCAAAAAAAACAACATTTGAACACACTCAAAACACCTTTGAACACCTTTGAACATTTCCAAACAACACTGAAACACTTCCAAAAACACCATTTGAGTACTCCCAAATACACCACTGAATACTAAAACACCACTGAATACACTCAAAACACCACCAAAATCACCATGAAACACTTCCAAAAAACACAATTTGAGTACTCCCAATTACACCACTGAATACTACTAAAACACCACTGAATTCAATCAAAAACACCCTTCAACACCTTCAAACACCCTTGAACACCTTCAAAACACTCTTGAACACTTTTCAAAAACACCTTTGAACATTTCCAATCAACACTGAAACACTTCCAAAAAAAAAACACAATTTGAGTACTCCCAATTACACCACTGAATACTACTAAAACACCGCTGAATTCAATCAAAACACCCTTCAACACCTTCAAAACACCTTTGAACACCTTTGAACACCTTCAAAAAAAACAACATTTGAACACACTCAAAACACCTTTGAACACCTTTGAACATTTCCAAACAACACTGAAACACTTCCAAAAACACCATTTGAGTACTCCCAAATACACCACTGAATACTAAAACACCACTGAATACACTCAAAACACCACCAAAATCACCATAAACTAAGATCAACACCCACATCCCACAACACCCACAACCCACAACACCCACATTTTTTTTCTCGTTTTATCTAATTTCATCAGAAAGTCACAACACCCACACCCCCCATTTTTTTTCTCGTTTTAACCCTTTTAGTTCATTAAAGTTAATAAGGGGACACACTACATCAGAAAAAGTCCCAACAACAACCCACTTATAACATTTTTTTTTCGGTATCTCTAGTTCGACAACAACACCCACAACACCCACATCCCACAACACCCATGAACATTTCCAAAACACTATTTGAGTACTCCCAATTACACCACTGATTACTACTAAAACACCGCTGAATTCAATCAAAACACCCTTCAACACCTTCAAACACCCCTGAACACCTTCAAAACACTCTTGAACACTTTTCAAAAACACCTTTGAACATTTCCAATCAACACTGAAACACTTCCAAAAACACCATTTGAGTACTCCCAATTACACCACTGATTACTACTAAAACACCGCTGAATTCAATCAAAACACCCTTCAACACCTTCAAACACCCTTGAACACACTCAAAACACCCTTCAACACCTTCAAAACACCTTTGAACACCTTCAAAACACCTTTGAACACATTCAAAACACTCTCATAATCATTTGAACACACTCAAAACACCTTTGAATAACCTCAAAACACCTTCGAACACCTTCAAAACACCCTTGATCACCCTTGATCACCTTCAAAAAAAACAACATTTGAACACACTCAAAACACCTTTGAACATTTCCAAACAACACTGAAACACTTCCAAAAACACCATTTGAGTACTCCCAAATACACCACTGAATACTAAAACACCACTGAATACACTCAAAACACCACCAAAATCACCATAAACTAAGATCAACACCCACATCCCATAACACCCACAACCCACAACACCCACAATTTTTTCTCGTTTTATCTATTTTCATCAGAAAGTCACAACACCCACACCCCCCATTTTTTCTCGTTTTAACCCTTTTAGTTCATTAAAGTTAATAAGGGGCCACACTACATCAGAAAAAGTCACAAAAACAACCCACTTATAACGTCTTTTCGGTATCTCTAGTTCGACAACAACACCCACATCCCACATCACCCACATCCCACATCCCCCACACACACACACAGACACACACACACACACATCCCTAACCTAGCCTAACCTAACCTAACTTATCCTAACCTAACCTAACCTAACCTAACCTAACCTAACCTAACCTAACTTATCCTAACCTAGCCTAACCTAACCTAACCTTACCTAAATTATCCTAACCTAACCTAACCTAGCCTAACCTATCCTAACTTAACCTAACCTAACCTAACCGAACCTACCCTAACCTAACCTTACCTAACCTAACCTAGCCTAACCTAACCTAACCTAACTTAACCTAACCCAACCTAACCTAACCTAACCTAGCCTAACCTAACTTAACCTAACCTAACCTAACCTACCCTAACCTAACCTAACCTAACCTATCTTAACCTTACCTAACCTAACCTAACCTAACCTAGCCTAACCTAACTTAACCTAACCTACCCTAACCTAACCTAACCTAACCTATCTTAACCTTACCTAACCTAACCTAGCCGAACCTATCCTAACCTAACCTAAAATATATTGGAACACTTCCAAAATACATTAGAGTACTCCAGAATTACTTTGAACGACTCCATTTTTGGATATTTCCAAATTAGTTTTGAAAACTTTATCGTAAAATCGAACATTATTTTCTTGTTGGTAAAACACACTCAATGGTAGAAATATTTACTCGATTTCCGAATAGAAGCACTGTCCTCGCTCTGAGAGACTCATTGTGGGTCACCCCAACACATGGTGTAATGCGCTTCACACCCAAGGTAGAACATAACACCTGCGTCAACTCAGGACAGACAGGCGCCATGTAATGCGGGTAACATCCAAGGTAGAAAATCATCTCTTTCCAGACCAACTGTCTATCCTAACCTAACCTAACCTAACCTAATTCCTAACCTAACCTAACCTCACCTAACCGAACCTAACCTAACCCCATCAATCACCTCTATCCTAACCTAACCTAACCTAACCTAACCCAACCTAACTCCATCAAACACCTCTATCCTAACCTAACCTAACCTATCCTAACCTAACCTAACTCCATCAAACACCTCGAATACTACCTAACTTAACCTAACCTAACCTTACCTAACCTACCGAACCCAACCTAACCTAACCTAACCTATCCTAACCTGTCCCAACCTAACCTAACCTAACCTATCCTAACCTAACCTAACCTAACCTAACTTATCCTATGCTAACCTAACCTAACTTATCCTAACCTAACCTATCCTAACCTAACCTAAACACTGACTAACTTTGAACCAACTCTGAACACCACTGATCTTCTTCAAAAATGCTCTGCACATCATTTGAACACCTTCAAAAAAACACCATCAAACACCTCCGAATACTCCCAAAAAACACTACTGATTACTACCAAATCACCACTGAATACTACCAATCACCGTCAAAATCACCAGAAACTAAGTTTAACATCACCATCTAACATCCTTTTTATAGAAATCCCCTCAAATCACTATAACCAAGAACTCCCCCCCCATTTGACGCATAAAAAAAAAGCATGAACACAAACCTAATACGCAAACACTTAGTACATGATCACCATCAACTGAAAACATATCTTGTACACACACATAATATAAGACAATCACCAACTACAATCACCCATGTTCACTTACCTCAAAATCACTAATATCACAGAAAACAATCATTTTTATAAACATTTCACACACACACAAAAAAAAAATCATATTTGACAATATCTAAGCGCACTCACCTCACTACCACCAACACACGATGTCTCACCTCACAGGACCGACAAAGCTCACCTCCAGTGACGTCACACTCCCATTGTGTTACTTGGTGGTTGGTAACATCACACCTAACCCCCCATGTTTCAACCTATTGTACCCTACATTATCTAAGAACACTATATCCAACACGATTACCAGATTTTATGATCCCCAACACCAAGATCACAGAAAACACACATTTTTTATAATTATTCACACAAAAATCACGATCACCAATTCCATATCATGTTTACCGTCATCTATCAACACTAATCACCAAGATCACCAAAAAATCTAAGATCATGCATCTCAAAACTACTATGATCACTGAAAACACTTATTTTTTAAACATTCGCACAAAAATAAGACATACACAAAAATACCACAACACTTCCACCAACATCTATAACATAACATGAGCACTATAACATATCACTATCACAAAAAAAAAATAATACACAGACACCCACATATTATACATTTCAATTGCAAATTTAAGACATGAGACATACACACCAAATCTAAGACATTCACCTCCAACTAAGACATACACATCACCCCTAAAACTTCCTTCCTTATTCATTCCGTATATCTCCTAGAGCTGTTTTAACCCCGACGGATCCACCACGACGTAGGAGCCAGAGTGTAGTAGGTGGTGTTGGAGTGGTGATGGTTCCTCTGACTCCTACGTCGTGGTGGATCCGTCGGGGTTAAAACAGCTCTAGGAGATATACGGAATGAATAAGGAAGGAAGTTTTAGGGGTGATGTGTATGTCTTAGTTGGAGGTGAATGTCTTAGATTTGGTGTGTATGTCTCATGTCTTAAATTTGCAATTGAAATGTATAATATGTGGGTGTCTGTGTATTATTTTTTTTTTGTGATAGTGATATGTTATAGTGCTCATGTTATGTTATAGATGTTGGTGGAAGTGTTGTGGTATTTTTGTGTATGTCTTATTTTTGTGCGAATGTTTAAAAAATAAGTGTTTTCAGTGATCATAGTAGTTTTGAGATGCATGATCTTAGATTTTTTGGTGATCTTGGTGATTAGTGTTGATAGATGACGGTAAACATGATATGGAATTGGTGATCGTGATTTTTGTGTGAATAATTATAAAAAATGTGTGTTTTCTGTGATCTTGGTGTTGGGGATCATAAAATCTGGTAATCGTGTTGGATATAGTGTTCTTAGATAATGTAGGGTACAATAGGTTGAAACAAGGGGGGTTAGGTGTGATGTTACCAACCACCAAGTAACACAATGGGAGTGTGACGTCACTGGAGGTGAGCTTTGTCGGTCCTGTGAGGTGAGACATCGTGTGTTGGTGGTAGTGAGGTGAGTGCGCTTAGATATTGTCAAATATGATTTTTTTTGTGTGTGTGTGTGAAATGTTTATAAAAATGATTGTTTTCTGTGATATTAGTGATTTTGAGGTAAGTGAACATGGGTGATTGTAGTTGGTGATTGTCTTATATTATGTGTGTGTACAAGATATGTTTTCAGTTGATGGTGATCATGTACTAAGTGTTTGCGTATTAGGTTTGTGTTCATGCTTTTTTTTTATGCGCCAAATGGGGGGGGGAGTTCTTGGTTATAGTGATTTGAGGGGATTTCTATAAAAAGGATGTTAGATGGTGATGTTAAACTTAGTTTCTGGTGATTTTGACGGTGATTGGTAGTATTCAGTGGTGATTTGGTAGTAATCAGTAGTGTTTTTTGGGAGTATTCGGAGGTGTTTGATGGTGTTTTTTTGAAGGTGTTCAAATGATGTGCAGAGCATTTTTGAAGAAGATCAGTGGTGTTCAGAGTTGGTTCAAAGTTAGTCAGTGTTTAGGTTAGGTTAGGATAGGTTAGGTTAGGATAAGTTAGGTTAGGTTAGCATAGGATAAGTTAGGTTAGGTTAGGTTAGGTTAGGTTAGGATAGGTTAGGTTAGGTTAGGTTGGGACAGGTTAGGATAGGTTAGGTTAGGTTAGGTTGGGTTCGGTAGGTTAGGTAAGGTTAGGTTAGGTTAAGTTAGGTAGTATTCGAGGTGTTTGATGGAGTTAGGTTAGGTTAGGATAGGTTAGGTTAGGTTAGGATAGAGGTGTTTGATGGAGTTAGGTTGGGTTAGGTTAGGTTAGGTTAGGTTAGGATAGAGGTGATTGATGGAGTTAGGTTAGGTTCGGTTAGGTGAGGTTAGGTTAGGTTAGGAATTAGGTTAGGTTAGGTTAGGTTAGGATAGACAGTTGGTCTGGAAAGAGATGATTTTCTACCTTGGATGTTACCCGCATTACATGGCGCCTGTCTGTCCTGAGTTGACGCAGGTGTTATGTTCTACCTTGGGTGTGAAGCGCATTACACCATGTGTTGGGGTGACCCACAATGAGTCTCTCAGAGCGAGGACAGTGCTTCTATTCGGAAATCGAGTAAATATTTCTACCATTGAGTGTGTTTTACCAACAAGAAAATAATGTTCGATTTTACGATAAAGTTTTCAAAACTAATTTGGAAATATCCAAAAATGGAGTCGTTCAAAGTAATTCTGGAGTACTCTAATGTATTTTGGAAGTGTTCCAATATATTTTAGGTTAGGTTAGGATAGGTTCGGCTAGGTTAGGTTAGGTAAGGTTAAGATAGGTTAGGTTAGGTTAGGTTAGGGTAGGTTAGGTTAAGTTAGGTTAGGCTAGGTTAGGTTAGGTTAGGTTAGGTAAGGTTAAGATAGGTTAGGTTAGGTTAGGTTAGGGTAGGTTAGGTTAGGTTAGGTTAAGTTAGGTTAGGCTAGGTTAGGTTAGGTTAGGTTGGGTTAGGTTAAGTTAGGTTAGGTTAGGTTAGGCTAGGTTAGGTTAGGTAAGGTTAGGTTAGGGTAGGTTCGGTTAGGTTAGGTTAGGTTAAGTTAGGATAGGTTAGGCTAGGTTAGGTTAGGTTAGGATAATTTAGGTAAGGTTAGGTTAGGTTAGGCTAGGTTAGGATAAGTTAGGTTAGGTTAGGTTAGGTTAGGTTAGGTTAGGTTAGGTTAGGATAAGTTAGGTTAGGTTAGGCTAGGTTAGGGATGTGTGTGTGTGTGTGTCTGTGTGTGTGTGTGGGGGATGTGGGATGTGGGTGATGTGGGATGTGGGTGTTGTTGTCGAACTAGAGATACCGAAAAGACGTTATAAGTGGGTTGTTTTTGTGACTTTTTCTGATGTAGTGTGGCCCCTTATTAACTTTAATGAACTAAAAGGGTTAAAACGAGAAAAAATGGGGGGTGTGGGTGTTGTGACTTTCTGATGAAAATAGATAAAACGAGAAAAAATTGTGGGTGTTGTGGGTTGTGGGTGTTGTGGGATGTGGGTGTTGATCTTAGTTTATGGTGATTTTGGTGGTGTTTTGAGTGTATTCAGTGGTGTTTTAGTATTCAGTGGTGTATTTGGGAGTACTCAAATGGTGTTTTTGGAAGTGTTTCAGTGTTGTTTGGAAATGTTCAAAGGTGTTTTGAGTGTGTTCAAATGTTGTTTTTTTTGAAGGTGATCAAGGGTGATCAAGGGTGTTTTGAAGGTGTTCGAAGGTGTTTTGAGGTTATTCAAAGGTGTTTTGAGTGTGTTCAAATGATTATGAGAGTGTTTTGAATGTGTTCAAAGGTGTTTTGAAGGTGTTCAAAGGTGTTTTGAAGGTGTTGAAGGGTGTTTTGAGTGTGTTCAAGGGTGTTTGAAGGTGTTGAAGGGTGTTTTGATTGAATTCAGCGGTGTTTTAGTAGTAATCAGTGGTGTAATTGGGAGTACTCAAATGGTGTTTTTGGAAGTGTTTCAGTGTTGATTGGAAATGTTCAAAGGTCTTTTTGAAAAGTGTTCAAGAGTGTTTTGAAGGTGTTCAGGGGTGTTTGAAGGTGTTGAAGGGTGTTTTGATTGAATTCAGCGGTGTTTTAGTAGTAATCAGTGGTGTAATTGGGAGTACTCAAATAGTGTTTTGGAAATGTTCATGGGTGTTGTGGGATGTGGGTGTTGTGGGTGTTGTTGTCGAACTAGAGATACCGAAAAAAAAATGTTATAAGTGGGTTGTTGTTGGGACTTTTTCTGATGTAGTGTGTCCCCTTATTAACTTTAATGAACTAAAAGGGTTAAAACGAGAAAAAAAATGGGGGGTGTGGGTGTTGTGACTTTCTGATGAAATTAGATAAAACGAGAAAAAAAATGTGGGTGTTGTGGGTTGTGGGTGTTGTGGGATGTGGGTGTTGATCTTAGTTTATGGTGATTTTGGTGGTGTTTTGAGTGTATTCAGTGGTGTTTTAGTATTCAGTGGTGTATTTGGGAGTACTCAAATGGTGTTTTTGGAAGTGTTTCAGTGTTGTTTGGAAATGTTCAAAGGTGTTCAAAGGTGTTTTGAGTGTGTTCAAATGTTGTTTTTTTTGAAGGTGTTCAAAGGTGTTCAAAGGTGTTTTGAAGGTGTTGAAGGGTGTTTTGATTGAATTCAGCGGTGTTTTAGTAGTATTCAGTGGTGTAATTGGGAGTACTCAAATTGTGTTTTTTTTTGGAAGTGTTTCAGTGTTGATTGGAAATGTTCAAAGGTGTTTTTGAAAAGTGTTCAAGAGTGTTTTGAAGGTGTTCAAGGGTGTTTGAAGGTGTTGAAGGGTGTTTTTGATTGAATTCAGTGGTGTTTTAGTAGTATTCAGTGGTGTAATTGGGAGTACTCAAATTGTGTTTTTTGGAAGTGTTTCATGGTGATTTTGGTGGTGTTTTGAGTGTATTCAGTGGTGTTTTAGTATTCAGTGGTGTATTTGGGAGTACTCAAATGGTGTTTTTGGAAGTGTTTCAGTGTTGTTTGGAAATGTTCAAAGGTGTTCAAAGGTGTTTTGAGTGTGTTCAAATGTTGTTTTTTTTGAAGGTGATCAAGGGTGTTCAAGGGTGTTCAAGGGTGTTTTGAAGGTGTTCAAAGGTGATTTGAGGTTATTCAAAGGTGTTTTGAAGGTGTTCAAGGGTGTTTATGTGAGTATTCAAAGGTGTTTTTTGAAGGTGTACAAATGATTATGAGAGTACTTATGAAGGTGTTCAAATGATGTGCAAGAGTACTTATGAAGGTGTTCTGGGAGTATTCAGAGGTGATTTTGGGGGTGTTCGAATGATGTTTTGGAGTATTTCAGTGTTGTTTGGAAATGTATAAAGGTATTTTTGTGAGTATTCAAATGATTTAAGAGAGTGTTTTGAAGGTGTTCAAAGTAAAAGTGCGTATTTAACTTCGTAATATGTAAAATTGTGACTAGTGAATTTATCGAAAAGTGGTTATAAGTGTTGTGGTGACTTTCTGATGTACTGTATCCCCTTATTAACTTTAATGAACTAAAAGGGTTAAAACGAGAAAAAATTGGGGGTTATGAGTGAAAATTGTGAGGTGTTGGTTGGAGTGTGAGGGTTCGGGAGGGTGGGGAGGAGGTTACTTCGTGGGGAGGAGTGACCTGAGATGAAATAGTTAAAAAAATGTCTAGACTTGTGTTGTAAAGAAATTGTTGGATTGTTGTGGGTATTAACGAAACAAAAAATGTGACTTTCTGATGATGAAAATGTTTTCCCTATGATGTAGGTACTATATCCCCTTATTAACTTTAATGAACTAAAGGGTCGTCATGATTCAGCCTGTGTGCGTGACGTCACTGACATAGGGGTAAGTCGACAAGATTTAGCTTGTATGTGTGACGTCACTGACCGCCGAGTAAACACGCTTTTTTAGTTCATTTAACTTAATGAGAGGAAACTTTTAGTTCATTTAACTTAATGAGAGGAAGGTTTTAGTTCATTTTAAAATAATAAGGGGAAGATGTTTAGACCTGTAGTAAGCATGCTTACCCCCAGAGTGGGGAATCCAAAAAACTTGATCCAAGGAGATGGAGTCTTGGTATTATCGAGAAATTTTGGGGTGGGAGTGAAAGTGAGAGGGGTAATCCAAAAATTTGATCCAAGGAGATGGAGATCCAAAAAACTTGATCCGAGGAGATGGAGAATTTCGAAAACCCCATAGGGGGGATCCAAAAAACTTGATCATGGTATTGTCGATTTGGGGTGAAAGGAGGGGTACCCAAAAAACTTGATCCAAGGAGATGGAGAATTTGATTTCGAGAAATTTTGGGATGGGGGGTGAAAGTGGAGGGGGTCAAAAATTTGATGGTATTGTCGAGAAAATTTGGGGTGAAAGGAGGGGTACCCAAAAAACTTGATCCAAGGAGATGGAGAATAAAAATTTGATCTGAGGAGATGGAGTCTTGGTATTATCGAGAAAATTTGGGGATGGGGGTGAAAGGAGGGGTACCCAAAAATTTGATCCAAGGAATTGGAGAATTTCGAAAACCCCATAGGGGGGAATCCAAAAACTTGGTAATATCGAGAAATTTTGGGATTGGGGGGTGGAAGGAGGGACAATCCAAAAAAAAAACCTTGATCCAAGGAGATGGAGAATTTCGAAACCCCCATAGGGGGGAATCCAAAAACTTGGTAATATCGAGAAATTTTGGGATGGGGGTGAAAGTGAGAGGGGGAACCTTAAAAACTTGATCCGAGGAGATGGAGAGCACAAGAAAATGAAATTCAAAAAAAATTCGAAAAAAATCAATTGGAGTGCTCTTCTCCAAGGTGATGTCGATATCCAAGTGAATGCTTTAACTGGACACATCCTTAACCTCCAACATGAATACTTTCCTCACCGGCGATATGTGACGAAGCCTACAGATCAGCCTTGGTTCGGCTTTCGTTGTAGAGAGGCTGCTACTGCTAACTACAAGGCTTAGAGAAGGTATAAGAGGCATCCCACTATCTATATCAGGAACCTGCCTAGACAAAGCTGTAGATAAATGGGAGAAGTTCAAAAAATGGGCCATCTCTAAATGGGAGGGTGACAAAAATAAAGCTGGCATGAGGTGGGCGTCAAAACCTGGTGGTCCTTGGTCAAAGACCAACAAGGTTATTTGTCTGATGAACTTACTGCACCTCTAGATCTACAGGGTGGGACCATCTCTACTAGCAGTCAGGGGAAAGCTGACCTCTTTGCCGAACACTTTCTGCCAACATGCAAATTCCTGATCCAGCAAGAGACCCTTCCCTGGCCAGCCGCAAGAACTGTCAAAATTGTAAGTAGTGACATTAAGACAGGATGTGTATCTTCTTCTTAAGTTGCTGGACCAAGAAAAGGCTGTGGGCCCAGATAAATTGAGCCCAAAATTTCTGAGTAGTGCAGACCGGCTAGCAACACCTCTAACTCGCATCTATCAGCACTGCCTAGCACAGTGTAAATGGCCTTCTCTGTGGAAAGAGGTAAATGTAGTCCCTGTTCACAAAAAGAAGAGCAGAGTGGAAATCAGCTACTACAGACCAGTGTTACTCTCAGTCACTGGCAAAATTCTTGAGACAATAATCTCACGGCAAATGACAGGTTTTTTTTCGACAACCACTCACTTCTTTGTGACCATTAATATGGCTTTAGATAAATTATTCTGCTACTGATCTGTTCTTAAACCTCTCCACTAAGTGGCACTAGACACTGGATGAATACCGAGTCGGCTGTGTAGTAGCACTGGACATTGCTGGTGGTTTCGACCGAACATGACACCAGGGACTCTTGGCAAAACTGCAAGCACTGAGAATTATAGGCTCTACACTATGTCTCCTCGGTGATTACCTTCAAGGTAGATATCTAAGCGTAGTTCTCAATGGGACAGTCAATAAGATATACTATCGGTGCAAGTGTACCATGGGAAAGTATGCTTGGGCTATTGTTATGAAATGTCTACTTCAATGACCTTCATCTCATTCCAGAATCCCATCCATATGATGAAGATTGTACTCTGACATTTACTTATCCATAAGAGGAAATGCCAGCTGTTCTAAGTTACATCAGTCACCAGCTTACAGTTATATCAGTCTGGGTAAACGGTGGCAGGTAACATTTTCTCCCGAGAAAACACAAAGGATGACGGTGTCTAGGCACCATGATGTTAATGCTGGAGCGGTGATAAGAATGAATGGGAGAGTGTTGGTACCCAGGGACGAAGTTGATATCCTTGGGGTGAAATTTGACTTCAAACTGCTCATGAAGAACCTCGTAAATCTTGCAAACAAGGCAGCTAGGAAGCTTGCAGCACTTCGACATATCTTGCATCTACTCGATAGCAGAGGTTGCAAGATTCTGTATGAGGCACAAGTATGCTCACACCTTGAGTATGCTCCATTTTCTTGGACTGCCTGCTCTCCGTCTCATCTGCTACTTCTTGACAGAATAGAGAACAGAACAAAACAACTAATCTCTCGCCTGGATAGATCTATCATTTTAGCAGAGCCTTCAACCCCGGAGGGATGTGGGTGGCCTTGCTTTTCTGTACAAGGCCAACACTGTCAAAGAACCACACTTGGCTCCACTTCGAGGGCAGCAAGAAGTGAGCTTCTACACAACAAGATGGGCAGCAAGCAGCAACTTCACCCTGTACCCTTCTCCAGACCATTACTTCATCTGAGATCATTTATTCCTAGGATGACTCAAGGCTGGAACATGTTCGTACAGCATAATATTAACGAAATAAAGTCAGTTGATCAAACGAAATTGCTGACCCACAGAGGCTCCAACTTCATCATGTTCCATATTTGTATGTTTCATAACAATAAAAAGGCTTTCAAATGAGCTGATGTAGGTAACAGCTCTTAGCTTGTAAATAAAGTTTTAATCAGTAATGAACAAGTAATATTAATAGTTAAGAAAGTGTGGCATAATTTACATTCTTTAGTGAACTTGTCCATCTCAGCCCACAGTAGACGCTGCTCCATGAAGTTCATGTCCTCTCCTAGCACGTTCTTTTTGGGAGCCAGGAAAATTCTCACTGTAACAATCTTCGTAGCAATATTGTGGTTGGTTACCTGAAAGTGACACAGTATAACATTAAATTACCTTGTCTATTGCCTACATGAGGGCTTTGGTAATTTACAAGCAAATCTTTGACCTGCAGGTGAGACATAGTCATTAACAACCACTACAAATTCATTAAGATTGACATTAAATTTTTTTTCATGTTTGAAAGTGTCAGATACATGCAGACAGCCAAATAACTAAATGAACCTTTCTCTATCTTAAGATACACTAATGGTCAAAGTTTGAAGCCACATCTCTGTTCTGTGAGCTTTTTACAATTTCATTACGATTTCGTAAGTTATTCGTAATGACTTTGAAGGGACATGTGCTAGAGCACGACATAGTCATGAAAGTGTGAGATTCGTTTGAAAAAAAAATGTGCACTGTGTTCACAGTGAGGCCCATAATTACCTATGATATATAGAAATACACTTAGTTGCGTGAATCTCTTATGCCAGCGTGGTACAGTCGAAAGGGCACAGATTCACTGGTTTCAGGACTGGCTCACCTTGAGTTTGTATCCTCTTAACTATGTTCAGATATTTTCAGATTTGCACCTATACAGCCTAAACTTATAATATATCGTCTTTCATTTAAATGAAGCCTAATTAAGACATTTTATGAGAAATAACACTCCACCGTTTTAAAAACCAAATGGACATATTGGCGCCCACATACTCTAATAACACACTCAAATAACTAGGATACTTCTGCAGAAAGTGCGAGGCAAAACAGAAGAAGCTTTTCCAGGTTATCCCAAAGAAATTAAAACCTTGAATATCTAAACTTCCTGCATAAATCAATGGTTTCATAATCCTTGTTCTAGTAACATAACACCAACACTGAAAATCTGAAGCCTACTGGATGAACTTTACTAAAGCTATCAACGAAACTGGAAAGAAAAAAAGGCAACCACTTAAAAATGCCCCTTTTGAGCTCTTAAAAATATTACCGTGCATTTTATGGGTGATATCTGGGGATTACTTTTGTAAGAACTTCTGTCTTCCCATTAAATCACAAAAACCAACAGAGTTATCTTAGTGAAACTCCTCCAAGAGAGTTTGTTATGCCAGAAGATATTATAGAAAATAGCATAGTAACTAAAAATATTAATAAATGTTTGAATGAAATATTTTTTTTTTTACATTTGTTGTAGGTCCTTAATAAAAATTATCTCTTAAACATGTAAAGGATATTGCATAAATTATTACACTGAGTAGATTTAGAGCAGAATAAACACCTGGTTAAATTTTCAGCTTTGTTTTAATGTGTTGGTGCTTCACAATGGTAATATGGTACTCAAAAAATTACAAATTACATTGGTAAATTTCAGCCTACAAATATCACTAAAAATCTTGATCTTACAAGTTTGAAGTCGATGTAATGAGGGAATATTTAAGCACTTCCTCCAAAACTAATATCGGTTTTTTTTCACTAAAAATAGCAGAGTAAAATCCACACAGTCAATAACAAATCCAAACTCGTTAAGCAAGAAACTCCAATACTAAATATTTTAAGCTAATCAGAAAAGGCGTATTAAAGTTATTACTGAAACCCTGCAGGAAGGAAACAAAAATGTCGTCAACCACCACAGGTGTTCCCCTTCGTGGATACCCAAAAAAATATTCTCACAAAAATACCTGAAATTTGTACTTGAAGGGGACGTGATCCAGGTGTTTGATGGGCAAGTTAATTTTTTGCTCCGGTGTAAAGTCTAAACCATTCTTGATCTTAAAGGTTTTTATGTTCCATCCAGTTGTAAGAACGTTCGGTTCATTATTACCTGAAACTTCAACAGAGTTCACCTCCACACCTTCCAGACTCAACTGCCAACAGAAAGAAAAAAAAAATATTTACATATGACAAAGTATTTTATAAATATAATATGCAATTTATTAAAAAATGATAGTATGCAAATTAGTCATGAATCCCACATCTGCATTCACCTTAAACCAACAAATAATAGAGCCTACTAGATTGGAGAATACACTGGACCTCATTCTCACTAACAATGATGATCTGATACGAAATGTCACCATATCAAAAACAATATACTCAGATCACAACATAATTGAGGTTCAACTACTGGACCACTACGACAAAAGCCTTCAACAAGTGTGACCATGGTGTAATAGCGCACAAAATGCGTGATAAAGGAATAACAGGAGAAGTTGGTAGATGGATCTGTAATTTCCTTACAAACAGAACACAGAGTAGTAGTCAACAGAGTAAAGTCTGAGGCAGCTACGGTGAAAAGCTCTGTTCCACAAGGCACAGTACTCGCTCCTATCTTGTTCATCATCCTCATATCGGACATAGACAGGGATATAAGCCACGGTGCCGTGTCAGATAAGATAAGATAAGATAAGATTTCGTTCGGATTTTTAACCCCGGAGGGTTAGCCACCCAGGATAACCCAAGAAAGTCAGTGCGTCATCGAGGACTGTCTAACTTATTTCCATTGGGGTCCTTAATCTTGTCCCCCAGGATGCGACCCACACCAGTCGACTAACACCCAGGTACCTATTTGCTGCTAGGTGAACAGGACAACAGGTGTAAGGAAACGTGTCGAATGTTTCCACCCGCCGGGAATCGAACCCGGGCCCTCCGTGTGTGAAGCGGAAGCTTTAGCCACCAGGCCACCAGTCCTTTGCAGATGACACCCGAATCTGCATGACAGTGTCCTCCATTGAAGACACTGCAAGGCTCCAGGCGGACATCAACCAAATCTTTGAATGGGCTGCAGAAAACAATATGAAGTTCAATAATGAGAAATTTCAAGTACTCCGATGTGGTAAACGTGAGGAAATTAAAATTCATCGGAGTATAAAACAAATTCCAACCACACAATAGAGCGAAAAACTAACGTCAAAGACCTGGGAGTGATCATGTCGGAAGATCTCACCTCAAGGACCATAACATTATATTAATCGCATCTTCTAGAAAAATGACAGGATGGATAATGAGAACCTTCAAAACTAGGGATGCCAAGCCCATGATGACACTCTTCGCTTATTCTATCTAGGCTGGAATATTGCTACACACTAACAGCACCTTTCAAAGTAGGTGAAATTGCTGACCTAGAAAATGTACAGAGAACCTTCACGGCGCGCATAACTGAGATAAAATACCTCAATTACTGGGAGCGCTTGAAGTTCCTAAACCTGTACTGCTAGAATGCAGGCGGGAGAGATACATGATTATATACGCTTGGAAAATCCTAGAGGGATTAGTACCAAACTTACACACGAAAATCACTCCCCGCGAAAGCAAAAGACTCTGCAGACGATTCAACATCCCCCAGTGAAAAGCAGGGGTGCCACTAGCACGATAAGAGACAACACAGTATGTTTCAAGGGCCCAAGACTGTTCAACTGCCTCCCAGCATGCCTAAGGGGGACTACCGATAGACTCCTGGCTGTATTCAAGCAGGCACTGGACAAGCATCTAGTCAGTACCTGACCGGCCGGGCTGTGGTTCGTACGTTGTATTGTGTGCGACCAGCAGTAACAGCCTGGTTGATCAGGTCCTGATCCACCATGAGGCCTGGTCACAGACCTGGCCGCGGGGGCGTTGACCCCCGGAACTCTCTCCAGAAAAACTCCAGGTAAACATGTATCACCACACTAACAGCTTCCATGTATCACCATGCTGACTGCTTTCACGTATCACTATACTGACAGCATTCTTGTATCACCAGGCTGACAGCTTCCACGTATCGCTATACTGACAGCTTCCAAGTATCACCACATTGACAGCTTCCACGTATCACTACACTGACAGCTTCCCTGCATCAACGCAATGACAGCTTCCATATACCACCACAATGACAAGTTACATTATCACCAGGTTCCATGTATCACCACACTGATAGCTCCCATATACCACCACACTGACATCTTCCATGTATCACCACACTGGCATGCTACATTTATCACCACACTGACATTTTACATGTATCACCACAGTGACATGCTGTATGTATCACCACACTGACATTGTGGAGAAATTTTCTCCAGGAGGGGGGTATCAGCCCCTTTCAGCCCTTTCAGCCCTTTTCAGCCCTTTTCAGCCCTCTCAGAAAGGGCAATGGCGTCTTGCTTGCTTCTGCAATAACACTTCTAATTGAAAGCATATGACCGTGTGTCATGGTCACGCCACGTCTTTGCAAGAGACCAGTGTTGCAAACAGTGTGGATTAATGAGAGAAAATCGATCTTTTACCTTGGCAGGACAATTAAGAAAATCCTGCACTCACTTTATTACCATGTTAAAGATAGTGTACACTGATGTCTATGCCCAAAAAGCAAGAATCAAGCATTCTGCATTGCTTCATGGTGGAAGTTTAGCAAGCAAGGGAAACATGCTTGATCTGCGCTTCTTTTGTGAGTTGAGAGATCAGGGCAAGCTAGGGCGGATGGACGGCGCCACGGGGCAGACTGCTTTAAACACTGCCAGGGGAAACATTAACGCCGGGATAACGAACAAAGAAAACTGATCTGCGCGTTTTTGTGCATAAAGGACAATCCACATTCGCGGTATATTACAGAGAAGTGTGCACAGCTTCCTGCAGTTACATTACTGTGAAATTAAAACAATTGGAAGACAGTGTACCGAGTGTATTGAGAACTATCTTTATAGACTAGTGCACCGAAACACCTATTCTTCAATAAAGTCAACGATACCTGTCGAAAGGAGCATCCAACACCTAAACTCACGCTGAGAGAGCAAGATAGGTTTAGAATTTACTTGTTATGCAGGGAACTGCGCAGTTCTTGTGTCATAAGGGGTTCAAAATCATCCTATAGTCGGCAGTGAGTTGTGGGCTTTTGAGCCCAACACAAGTGAGCATAAGGCCCTTGTCAGTATTCAGTTATTCAATGAAATACTGACATAACACCCCCTAGGGGGAATTATACTTATACAACCTATTTTATTTAAACAGGCCAAGTGCGGTTGCATCTTCGGCTCCAGGAATGTTCTGGAAGCAGCTGCGGAATGTTGAGTCGTCATTAAGCTAAGTGTCATCGACAGTTCACAATTTTTAGCTTTGCTTGTTTGTATGTTAAAACTCCACAGACATGCTACATGTATCATAACACTGACAAGTTCCATGTATCACCACACTGACACGCTACATGTATCACAACACTGACAAGTTCCATGTATCACCACACTGACATGCTACATGTATCACCACACTGACATGCTATGTTTATCACCACACTGACATGCTATATGTATCATCACACCGACATGCTGCATGTATCACCACACTGACATGCTACATATATCATCACACTGACATGCTACGTGTATCATCACACCGACATGCTACATGTATCACCACACTGACATGCCACATGTATCACCATACAACATATATCACCATACAACATGTATCACCACAATGATATGCTACATGTATCACCATACTAACATGCTACATGCATCACCACACTAAATTCCACCAATATTACGACATTTGTCTTTGCAAACTTACAGGGTCTAAAGCCGTCAAAAAACAAAATTCCTTACATCAAGGTACTGCTCACGGAGTAAATGCAATGTTTGTAGCATTCACAGAGACCCACATAAAGGATCATTATGACAACGAAATATGGATCCCAGGCTACAACCTATTCCGATGCGACAGACTAAACAGGCAACAAGGAGGGGGAGTGGTTGGTCTGTACATCACAGAGTCGCTCATTTGCACAGAACTACTAAGCACCTCAAATGATGTAGTTGAAGTTTTGGCGGTAAAGACTGAAAACAAATATACAAGCCTCCAGATGCAACTTCCCAGCAATTCCAGGAGCAGCTCGTGACCGCTGTCTAGAAAATCTCCCATCTCCTGCTCCAAACATCTTACTACTACGAGATTTCAACTTGAGACACCTAAAATGGAGGAGCACAGAAAACAATGTTTTAGCAGAGATCACCCCAGGAGGCAGCTCAGATGAAAATTCACACACACACGAACTACTAAATCTCTGCACCAAATTCACCTCAAACCAGCAAATAGTAGAGCCTACAAGGCTAGAAAATGCGCTGGACCTCATCTTCACTAACAACGACGATCTGATATGTGATATAACTGTATCAAAGACAATACACTCAGATCACAACATAATGGAGGTAAAGACATGTATGCACAGGGCTTCTGACCAGCAAAATATGAGCAGTCATGAAGGTCTCTTCACGAAATTCAACTTCAATAACAAAACATACAATGGTATCAAGTAAATCATGTCCTAAATGAAACAAGCTGGGAAGATATTCTAAACAACTCGGATCCGAACATTTGCTTTGAAAAAAAATGAATTCTGTAGTTCTTGATATCTGCTCAAGACACATTCCAATAAGAAAAAGAAAGAGAAGATGTAAACTAGAAAGAGAGAGCCACTTCCTTTACAGACGAAGGCAAAGAGTCACAGAGCTGCTGAGTGGGACAAATATATCGAAAATGCGAAGGGAGGCACTAGCCAATGAAATTGCAAATATCGAACTCAAGCTGAAGGAATCTTACAGGAGACAAGAATGACAGGAAGAACTAAAAGCCATAAAGGAAATTGAAAAAAAAAATACTTCTTCTCTTATGCGAAATCTAAGGAAAAAACAACATCCAGTATTGGGCCCCTGCTTAGGCGGGATGGGACATACACAGATGACAGCCAAGAAATGAGTGAGATACTAAAGTCCCACTATGACTCAGTGTTCAGCGAACCACTGCCCAGACCAAGGGTCAACAACCCAAACGAATTCTTAATGAACGTAGCCCAAAATTTGGTCATCCCAAAAATCTCGGATATTATCCTAACTCCACAAGACTTTGAAGAGGCAATAAATGACATGCCCATGCACTCTGCCCCAGGCCCAGACTCATGGAATCCCGTGTTTATCAAGAACTGCAAGAAGCCCCTATCGCGTGCCTTCAGCATTTTATGGAGGGAGCATGGACACAGGGGTCATCCCACACACACTAAAAACAACAGACATAGCCCCACTCAACAAAGGTGGCAGTAAAGCAATTAAAGAACTACAGACTGATAACACTAGCATTCCATATCATAAAAATCTTTGAGAGGGGTCTAAGAAGCAAGATCGCCAATCACCTAGATACTCATCAATTACACAACCCAGGGCAACACGGGTTTAGAGCAGGTCGCTCCTGCCTGTCCCAGCTACTGGACCACTATGACAAGGTCTTGGATGCTGTAGTGGATAAACAAAGTACAGATGTAGTATACACAGACTTTGCAAAATGTGTGATAAAGGAATAACAGGAAAAGTTGGTAGATGGATCTATAACTTCCTGACAAATAGAACACAAAGAGTAATCATAAACAGAGTAAAGTCCCAGGCAGCCACGGTAAAAAGCTCTGTTCAATAAGGCACAGTACTCGCTCCCATTCTATTCCTCATCCTCATTTCTGACATAGACAGAGATGTAAGTCATAGCTCCGTGTCTTCCTTTGCGGATGACACCCGGATCACCATGGCAGTGACCTCCATCAAAGACACCGCGAGACTCCAAGTGGACATGAACCAAATCTTCGAATGGGATACTCAAAACAATATGAAGTTCAACGAGGAGAAATTTCAACTACACAGATATGGAAAACTTGAGGAAATTAAAATGTATCAGGGTATACGACAAATTCTAATCATACAATAAAGTGGAAAAGTAATGTGAATGATCTGGGAGTGATAATGTCAGAGGACCTTGCCTTCAAAGACCACAACAATGTATCCACCTCATCTGCTAGGAAAATGGTAGGATGGATAATGAGAACCTTCAAAACTAGGGATGCCAAGCCCATGATGATTCTCTTCAAATCGCTTGTGCTCTCTAGGCTGGAATACAGCTGTATACTAACTGCCCCTTTCAAGGCTGGCGACATTGCAGGCCTGGAGAGTGTACAAAGAACTTTCGCGGCATATATAAGCACGATAAGGCACCTAAATTACTGGGAACGGTTGAAGGTCCTTGATCTGTATTCCCTGGAATGCAGGAGAGAGAGATACACTTGGAAGCTTCTGGAGGGATTGGTACCAAACCTGCACACGACAATCATTCCCTATGAAAGCAAAAGACTCGGCAGGAGATACAACATTCCCCCAATGAAAAGCAGGGGCGCAACGAGTACATTGAGAGACGACACAATAAGTGTCCGGGGTCCAAGACTGTTCAACTGCCTCCCACCCTACATAAGGGAGATTACCAATAGACCCCTGACTGTCTTTAAGAAGGCACTGGACAGGCACCTAAAGTCAGTACCTGACCAACCGGGCTGTGGTTCGTACGTCAGCTTGCGTGCGGCCAGTAGTAACAGCCTGGTTGATCAGACCCTGATCTACCGTGAGGCCTGGTCTCATACCGAACCGCGGGGGCGTTGACCCCCGAAACCCTCTCCAGGTATACACTGACATACCACATGTATCACCATACAACATATACCACCACAATGACATGCTACATGTATCATCACACTTACATCCTCCTCGGTATATGGTGGCTGTGTCATCTTGTACTTCTGGAAGATGTCATCAACAAACTTGTGCCAGCGGAAGAAAACTGGATCCCTGACGGCGGTTATCACGTCCCCCATCACTCCCATCTCCTCCTGTTGTATACGCCACTATTGTTTTACAAGTATCTTTGAAGGTTAATTGACATTTGCAGTTGAATTTATTAATTAATATTCGTGCTGTTTTCCTTGAATTTGCTTCATTAGCGTTTTCAGCAGATTCACGCCTGCCAATTCAGACTGCAAATCAGGGAACGGGTGGGGTTTGAGCCATAGCGAGTCCTTAAACGCACTGGACTGAGTTTAAGACTCACTTGTCATGGTTTCAAACCCCACCCGTTCTGTGATTTGTTAATTCACACTAAAAGCGTGACACGCATTTGCATTAAGTTCTCACTGCTGACCTGGCAAAGACTCGGGGTTAGAAGCTGGCAACACCTATGTGCCAACTTCTAACCCCTTCATTTTTTTAATGTACAGAGTAATGCACCAGTTAACGAGATAGATACTGGCACATATTAGGATAAGATGTTGTCAGGAGCTTATGATGCTATGCAACGTCCCATCAAATCCTGAATAATAATAATAATAATAATAATAATAATAATAATAATAATAATAATAATAATAATAATAATAATAATAATAATAATAATAATAATAATATCAACGGTAATAATGAAAATATTTACCAGTGAATAAAAAAGTAATTTACCTTATGTGCATAGTCAGGGTCATGAATGTAGGAAATCATCACGTGGCCCTTGTTATGAAGGTCACCGTAGAACTTTGAGTTGGGACTCAGATTCCTGTCTGGTTCTACAGCGTCGCCCAAGATGTCAATACCTCGTTTTCCTGTTTCTGGGTTATCTGAGAGCATCACTGTATTTCCATCGCTCTGTATGGGAAGGTCAAACGCACCTCTTTAATTATGTATCATAAGTACTCATCTCTGATAGTTTGTGTGTGTGTGTGTGTGTGTGTGTGTGTGTGTGTGTGTGTGTGTGTGTGTGTGTGTGTGTGTGTGTGTGTGTGTATGTGTGTGTGTGTGTTAGCTACCATTTTGGCCTAGGCACATGTCGAATAGACACTAGGACTGTTGTATATGTACTCACCTAATTGTAGTTGCAGGGGTCAAGACTCAGCTCCTGGCCTCGTCTTCTCACTGAACGCTACTTGGTCCTCTCTCTCCCTACTCCATGAGCTTTATCATACCTCGTCTTAAAGCTATGCATGGTTCCTGTCTCCACTACATCGCTCGCCAGACTGTTCCACTTCCTGACAACTCTATAACTGAAGAAATGCTTCCTAACATCCCTGTGACTCATCTAAGTCTTCAGCTTCTAAGAGTGACCCCTTGTTTCTGTGTCCCATCTCTGGAACATCTTGTCTCTGTCCACCTTGTCTATTCCGCGCAGTATTTTGTATGTCGTTATCATGTCTACCCTATCCCTCCTGTCCTCCAGTGTCGTTAGGCCGATTTCCCTCAACCTTTCTTCATAGGACATTCCCCTTAGCTCTTGAACTAACCTTGTCGCAAACCTTTTTACTTTCTCTAATTTCTTAACGTGCTTTACCCGGTACGGGTTCCAAACTGGTGCTGCATACTCCACTATGGGCCTGACGTACATGGTGTACAGTGTCTTGAAAGATTCCTTACTTAGGTATCGGAATGCTAATCTCAGGTTTGCCAGGCACCCATATGCTGCAGCAGTTATCTGGTTGATGTGTGCTTCCGGAGACGTGTTTGGTGTTATAATCACGCCAAGATCTTTCTCCTTGAGTGAGGTTTGCAGTCATTGGCCACCTAGCCTATACTCCGTCTGCGGTCTTCTTTGCCCTTCTCCAATCTTCATGACTCTGCATTTGGCAGGGTTGAATTCGAGAAGCCAGTTGCTGGACCAGGTGTCCAGCCTGTCCAGGTCTCTTTGAAGGTCTGTCTGATTCTCATATGATTTAATTCTCCTCATTAACTTCACATCCTTCTGAGTCTATCCCTTCCATCATGTCATTCACATGTACCAAAAATAGCACTGGTCCTAGGACCGACTCCTGTGGGACCCCGCTCGTCACAGGTGCCCATTGTGATAGCTCATCACGTACCATGACTCGTTGTTGCCTCCCTGTCAGTTATTCTCTGATCCATTGAAAACCCTTCCCGTTATAGGCGCCGGATCCTCTAGCTTCTGCACTAATCTCTTGTGAGGAACTGTGTCGAAGGCCTTCTTGCAGTCCAAGAAGATGCAATCAACCCACCCCTCTCTCTCGTCTCTTACTTCTGTTACTTTATCATAAAACTCCAGAAGGTTTGTGACACAGGATTTGCCTTCCATGAAACCGTGCTGGTTGTTATTTATACTTTGTGTTATATGTGTGCGTGTGCGTGTGCGCGTGCGTGCGTGTTTGTTTTCGCGTGTGTGTGTGTGTGTGAGCATGTTAGGAGTGGAGACGAATGGTTTAGGGACTTTATGAGCTGTTCGAGTGTGAGCAAGGTAATATTTTGTGAAGGAATTCAGGGAAATTGGTTAGCCGGACTTGAGTCCTGGAGGTGGAAAGTACAATGCCTGTTAGGAGTGACATCTAAACCGTCGTACCTGCGCACCTCTGCAAAGAGAGTGATTATGTGTAAATGATGGTGAAAGTTTCTTTTTTTTTTGGGTCACCTGACTCAGTGGGAGGCCAACGTGTTTATATATATATATATATATATATATATATATATATATATATATATATATATATATATATATATATATATATATATATATATATATATATATATATATATATGCAATAAGATCACAGTAAACAGGTGATTTCAAAATATGCAAAACAACCACTCTGAAAGAATAGAGAAATTCCAAGCGCTTTCGTGACTACTCACATTATCAAGGAACTACTCACATTATCGTGACTACTCACATTATCTACTCACATTATCAAGTTCCTTGATAATGTGAGTAGTCACGAAAGCGCTTGGAATTTCTCTATTCTTTCAGAGTGGTTGTTTTGCATATATATATATATATATATATATATATATATATATATATATATATATATATATATATATATATATATATATATATATATATATATATATATATATATATATTTATATATATATATATATATATATATATATATATACATATATATATTTTTTTTTTTTTTATTTTTTTATTATCACACCGGCCGATTCCCACCAAGGCAGGGTGGCCCGAAAAAGAAAAACTTTCACCATCATTCACTCCATCACTGTCTTGCCAGAAGGGTGCTTTACACTACAGTTTTTAAACTGCAACATTAACACCCCTCCTTCAGAGTGCAGGCACTGTACTTCCCATCTCCAGGACTCAAGTCCGGCCTGCCGGTTTCCCTGAATCCCTTCATAAATGTTACTTTGCTCACACTCCAACAGCACGTCAAGTATTAAAAACCATTTGTCTCCATTCACTCCTATCAAACACGCTCACGCATGCCTGCTGGAAGTCCAAGCCCCTCGCACACAAAACCTCCGTTACCCCCTCCCTCCAACCCTTCCTAGGCCGACCCCTACCCCGCCTTCCTTCCACTACAGACTGATACACTCTTGAAGTCATTCTGTTTCGCTCCATTCTCTCTACATGTCCGAACCACCTCAACAACCCTTCCTCAGCCCTCTGGACAACAGTTTTGGTAATCCCGCACCTCCTCCTAACTTCCAAACTACGAATTCTCTGCATTATATTCACACCACACATTGCCCTCAGACATGACATCTCCACTGCCTCCAGCCTTCTCCTCGCTGCAACATTCATCACCCACGCTTCACACCCATATAAGAGCGTTGGTAAAACTATACTCTCATACATTCCCCTCTTTGCCTCCAAGGACAAAGTTCTTTGTCTCCACAGACTCCTAAGTGCACCACTCACTCTTTTTCCCTCATCAATTCTATGATTCACCTCATCTTTCATAGACCCATCCGCTGACACGTCCACTCCCAAATATCTGAATACGTTCACCTCCTCCATACTCTCTCCCTCCAATCTGATATTCAATCTTTCATCACCTAATCTTTTTGTTATCCTCATAACCTTACTCTTCCCTGTATTCACCTTTAATTTTCTTCTTTTGCACACCCTACCAAATTCATCCACCAATCTCTGCAACTTCTCTTCAGAATCTCCCAAGAGCACAGTGTCATCAGCAAAGAGCAGCTGTGACAACTCCCACTTTGTGTGTGATTCTTTATCTTTTAACTCCACGCCTCTTGCCAAGACCCTCGCATTTACTTCTCTTACAACCCCATCTATAAATATATTAAACAACCACGGTGACATCACACATCCTTGTCTAAGGCCTACTTTTACTGGGAAAAAATTTCCCTCTTTCCTACATACTCTAACTTGGGCCTCACTATCCTCGTAAAAACTCTTCACTGCTTTCAGTAACCTACCTCCTACACCATACACTTGCAACATCTGCCACATTGCCCCCCTATCCACCCTGTCATACGCCTTTTCCAAATCCATAAATGCCACAAAGACCTCTTTAGCCTTATCTAAATACTGTTCACTTATATGTTTCACTGTAAACACCTGGTCCACACACCCCCTACCTTTCCTAAAGCCTCCTTGTTCATCTGCTATCCTATTCTCCGTCTTACTCTTAATTCTTTCAATTATAACTCTACCATACACTTTACCAGGTACACTCAACAGACTTATCCCCCTATAATTTTTGCACTCTCTTTTATCCCCTTTGCCTTTATACAAAGGAACTATGCATGCTCTCTGCCAATCCCTAGGTACCTTACCCTCTTCCATACATTTATTAAATAATTGCACCAACCACTCCAAAACTATATCCCCACCTGCTTTTAACATTTCTATCTTTATCCCATCAATCCCAGCTGCCTTACCCCCTTTCATTTTACCTACTGCCTCACGAACTTCCCCCACACTCACAACTGGCTCTTCCTCACTCCTACAAGATGTTATTCCTCCTTGCCCTATACACGAAATCACAGCTTCCCTATCTTCATCAACATTTAACAATTCCTCAAAATATTCCTTCCATCTTCCCAATACCTCTAACTCTCCATTTAATAACTCTCCTCTCCTATTTTTAACTGACAAATCCATTTGTTCTCTAGGCTTTCTTAACTTGTTAATCTCACTCCAAAACTTTTTCTTATTTTCAACAAATTTTGTTGATAACATCTCACCCACTCTCTCATTTGCTCTCTTTTTACATTGCTTCACCACTCTCTTAACTTCTCTCTTTTTCTCCATATACTCTTCCCTCCTTGCATCACTTCTACTTTGTAAAAACTTCTCATATGCTAACTTTTTCTCCCTTACTACTCTCTTTACATCATCATTCCACCAATCGCTCCTCTTCCCTCCTGCACCCACTTTCCTGTAACCACAAACTTCTGCTGAACACTCTAACACTACATTTTTAAACCTACCCCATACCTCTTCGACCCCATTGCCTATGCTCTCATTAGCCCATCTATCCTCCAATAGCTGTTTATATCTTACCCTAACTGCCTCCTCTTTTAGTTTATAAACCTTCACCTCTCTCTTCCCTGATGCTTCTATTCTCCTTGTATCCCATCTACCTTTTACTCTCAGTGTAGCTACAACTAGAAAGTGATCTGATATATATATATATATATATATATATATATATATATATATATACATACATACATATATATATATATATATATATATATATATATATATATATATATATATATATACATACATATATATATATATATATATATATATATATATATATATATATATATATATATATATATACATACATATATATATATATATATATTCCTGAGCCTCACTATCCTGGCAAAGACTCTTCACTGCTTTTAATAACCTACTTCCTCTTCCATACATTTCCAACATCTGCCACACTGCCTCCCTATCCACCCTATCACACTCCTTTTCCAAATCCATAAATGCCACAAAAATCTCTTTACTCTTATCTTAATACTGTTCACCTATACGTTTCACTGTAAACACTTGGTCTACACACCCCCTACCTTTTCTAAAGCCTCCTTGTTCATCTGTTATCCTGCTCTCCGTCTTACTCTTAATTCTGTCAATAATAAATCTACAATACACTTTACCAGGTATACTCAAAAGACTTATTCCCCTATAATTTTTACACTCTCTTTTGTCTCCTTTGCCTTTATACAAAGGGACTATGTATGCTATATGAACGTCCCTAGGTACCTTACCCTCTTCCATACATTTATTAAATAAAAACATTAAGCACTCGAAAACTATATCCTCACCTGCTTTTAACATTTAGATCTTTATCCCATCAATCTCAGCTGCTTTACCCCCTTTCATTTTACCCACTGCCCCAAGCACTTACCCCACACTCACAACTGGTTCTTCCTCACTCTTATAAGATGCTATTCCTCCTTGCCCTATACACGAAATCACAGCTTATAAATCTCAACTGATTAATCTCACTCAAAAACTTTTTCTTATTTTCTAACAAACTACTTTCATTATGTGCTATATCATATATTGTATACTTATTTATTCTCAATATCTTAAAATCTGTATTATTACCAAACCTCTTTTTACACATAGTTCAATTAAAGGTTCCGCATTTATATTTACCCCTGGCACCCTAAATTTACCTGCTGCTCCCTCCACAACTTTTTTTTACCTGCTCGAGCATTGAGATCCCAACCACAAGCACTCTCTCACTTGGTTCAAAAGTTCCTACACACGTGCTTAACATCTAACAAAATCCCTCTCTCTCTCTCCTCTACACTTCTCTCTTCTCCAGGTGCATAAACACTTACTATAACCCACTTTTCACATCCAACCCTTATTTTACTCCACATAATCCTTGAATTTATTCATTTGTATTCCTTCTTTTCCTGCCATAAGTTATCCTTCAACATTATTGCTACTCTCTCCTTAGCTTTAACATTATTAAAACCCCTGACCTAATCTCGTTTATTTCTCCCGACTGAAACTGTCACACCCCCTTCAGCTTTGTTCCACTTAGAGCCAGGTCATCCAACTTCTTTTGATTCATAACATCCACAATCATCTCTTTCTTATCATTCGCACAACATCCACGCACATTCAAACATCCCACTTTGACGGTTTTCTTCTTTTTCTTTTTAGTAAGTTATATGGGAAAAGGTGTTACTAGTCCATTGCTACCAGCATTTTAGTTGAGTTTTACAACACGCATGACTTATGGAGGAAAAAATCTTATTCCACTTCCCCATGGATATGAAAGGAAAAGTAATAAGAACAAGACCTATTAAGATAAAATCAAAGAAAACTCAGATGAGTGTGCATACATAAATGTGTACATGTATGTGTGGTGTGACTTAAGTCTAAATAAAAGTAGCAAGATATAACCGAAATCTTGTATTTTTATGAGATAGAAAAAAGACACCAGCAATTCTACCATCATGTAAAACAAATACAAGATTCCATTTTAAACTCACTTGGCAGTACGGTAATACCTCCTGGGCGGTTGCTGTCTACCAACCTACTACTGCATATATATGTATGTATAAATATATATATATATATATATATATATATATATATATATATATATATATATATATATATATATATATATATATACATATATATATATATATATATATATATATATATATATATATATATATATATATATATATATTTATATATATATATATGTAAATGTATATAATTCATCCTTATTCATCGGTTAAAAAAAAATATGTTAAGAAAGGCTTGGATACCTACCTCAATCATGAGGCCTCTGTCGATGGCATCCCTCAGTCGATTTCGCCAGGATTCCAAGTCTTCGATGTCTATATCGTTCTCAATGTCAGGTCGTCTCAAGTTCTTTAAATAAATTATATATATATATATATATATATATATCTATATATATATATATATATATATATATATATATATATATATATATATATATATATATATATATATATATATATATATGCAATAAGATCACAGTAAACAGGTGATTTCAGAATATGCAAAACAACCACTGTGAAAGAATAGAGAAATTCCAAGCGCTTTCGTGACTACTCACATTATCAAGGAACAATGAAAGTAAAGCATCAAAGGAAGGTATATAAAGGGGTAGCCCACACCTCACTATCAGATCCCACAACAAAGAAACACCTGGCGTGAGACAGCAGGCCCGCCGGCCGAACTAGACAGGTCCTTCACATAACCCACCAACAAACTAATCTACCCAAGAAATAAGAAATCTAAAAAATTATTATTTGTCCAATGTATTATTAAATTCTTCCCAAATTCTATTAATTATAAATGGATCTAATTTATATAAACCAAAGGAAATATTCATATTATTGTCAAAACTGCTTTTTATGAAACAAGATTCAATTATATTCCTGTAGACCATGGACTTGCTTGATACCACTTTCTCAACTTTTTGAAAATCAATTGGATGGTTAAAATCTCTTACATGAATAAATAGAGCATTGGAATCTTGTCCAGTTCTAATGCTATATTTATGTTGTTTTAATCATCCGTGCACACGAGGGCCTGGGATCTTCAATCAACTTGGCGTCCACCAGGACGCTGACATGTCCCTAGGGGAGCTCTGCATCGGGCTGCTAACGGAGTCACTGGCTTCTTGGACCTCTTGGGGAGGGTCGATGGTGCTCGTGCAAGCAGCAGATCCCAGGGCAACTTGCTGCTGTTTGCAATGGCTGTCTACCGAGGAGAGACAGGCACCTAGCAACATCTGTTGTTGGGGCATTGGATGAATTCCCTACTATGTTTGTTAACTGCTCATTACTCTGTAATTTGTCTATGATTGTAATCATGTGATAACGTGTTTATCATTCATTACCTTTGAAACTTGTCATGATTTTGACCAGCTCTACCCGGAGCTCATTACCTTTGTAAATTCTCATTATTAATGTGTTTATGATTCATTACCTTTGCAATTATTCATGAGTGTGACCAGCTCTACCTGGAGCTCATTACCTTTGTAACTTGGTCATGATTATGACCAGATCTAGTTCATTACCATTGTAACTTGCTCAGCTATCAAAACTTTAGAGTCCAGTCCCTGGACCAATTATGTACCTCTGTAATCTTTTGACTACCGCCCACAGGATGGGTATGGGGTGCATAATAAACATATTAAACTAACTAACTTAATCTTAGTTAGAGATATTTACCAGTTTGACCGTAATAAACTTTATCGCAAATTTTACAAGGAATCTTATAGACACATCCATCAGCATTTTGGGGGGAATTCTTTATCAAAAGTTTTTTTTACTGTATCAAGATTTTTTAATACAACTTTAATATTAAAAGTCTTAAGAAGAGAAGGCATATCAACCAAGTTTTCATGGTAAGGGAGAACCAAAATATTTTTAATTGAATAAGGCTGGTTGTCCCTTTTTGGATTGTAAAAAGTATTTCTAGCAACTTTAAAAGATTTATCAATTACATTTCTTGGGTATTTCAAATCATTACCTGTTTCATAAATTTTGGATATTTCCTCATCTATGAACTCTGGACTACAAATTCGTAAAGCTCTCAAAAACATTGATGAGAAAACAAACAGTTTAACTCTATCTTGATGGGAAGAATAATAGTGGACATAGGAACAGTTATTTGTAGGTTTTCTGTAAATTTTAAATTTGAATTCATTATTACCCTTAATAATTAAAACATCTAGAATTTGAAGAAAATAACTCATTGCCTTTTCTAGATGTTTTAATTATTAAGGGTAATAGTGAATTCAAATTTAAAATTTACAGAAAACCTACAAATGACTGTTCCTATGTCCACTATTATTCTTCCTATCAAGATAGAGTTAAACTGTCTGTTTTCTCATCAATGTTTTTGAGAGTTTTACGAATTTGTAGTCCAGAGTTTCTGATGAGTAGTGTAACTCCTCCACCTCTGTGTTTCCTCATGATCTGATATCTGTTTGGAAAGATTGCATCTATTATCATTCCCGTCAGCATGGTTTCCATGAGTGCTATGATGTCTGGGGATGACTCCGTGATTCTTTTGTGCCACTCATACATATTCATTATTCCATCTGCATTAGTGTACCATACCTTCAGCTTCTTTTCCAGGATTGTATTCTGGGGGGTTTGTAGGGGCTGGGGAAATGGAGGAAGACCTGGCATGGCATGGGATGCTGCTGTGTAAGTGGGGGTTTGTGCTGGGGTGGTCTGTGAGTGCAGAGTGTGGTTTGATTTGGATTAGATTGTTTAGTTGGGGTGTTCTGTTGGTGGTTCTTTGAGTAGATGTGTTTACTGATCCTCCTAACTGTGGGAGCTCCTGCCTGTCTCTAGCCTTGTCTCGCTTTCTTGCTCCTTTCACTTTTGTATCCCCTCAGTTTCTGCCATTCTGTACACGTTCTGTTGTATTCGAGGAATACCTTCTTGTATTTTGTTGTTTTCATTAACCATGGTTTCCACTGCAGGATCCTGTTTTGCACTGTTTCTGTTCTGAAAACCAATTTGACTGGTTGATTTTTCCCTTCCTTGAGTATTCCCTGATTCTCTGAAAATTTATCAGCTCAGTCATGTCCTCTCCTGTTTGGTGATATTTTCAATCTCTTTTTCCTCTTCCTGTCATCTTCATATGTCCCCCTTTCAGCCTCCTGACGCTCATGGAAAAAAACTGCCCTCTTCCCCTCCTCTACCCATTGCTTTTCCCTCTGCATCTCTGGATCCAGTTGAAGGATTGCCACTGCTGCTTCCCTTATCATTTCCTGTATCTCTTGGTGGCCTGACAGTGTCTCCACAGGTAGTCTATCACTATCCCTACCTACAATTCCCTTACTTATCATTGTCCCTGTACCCAACAGTGTGCTATTTTCTCTCCTCAACATTTCCTGGCTTGATAAGGCCTCTATGTAGGTCTTATCCCCTTCCTTACTACAGTCCCCCTTCTGGATACTGGTGTACCTGCTCCTGATTCCAAGCCCCTCTGTTTGTTGTCTATATTCTGTTTAAGGTTTCTCAGTTCATCTTCTAGTCTCTTTATCCTGGCCTCTGCAACTTCAGCTTGCAGCTCACACTTCTTAATTTCTGGACCATCCTCTCCTCTATTTTATTGGTATGTTCTCTCAGCTTCCTTTCCCATTCTTACTCCATCCTTCTCCTTAGCTCTTCCACCCATTCTTCCTTTCCAGACCAATCTTTCTTGGTTTCCCTGGCTTTTCATCCTCCTCTTTGGTGTCCCATTTTTTTAGTGTTTTTTTTGTGTGTGTGTGTGTGTGTGTGTGTTTGTACTCATCTAGTTGTACTCACCTAGTTGAGGTTGCAGGGGTCGAGTCCAAGCTCCTGGCCCCGCCTCTTCACTCGTCGCTACTACGTCACTTTCCCTGAACCGTGAGCTTTATCATACCTCTGTTTAAAGCTATGTATGGATCAAACCTTCGCTACATCGCTTCCACTTCCTGACTACTCTGTGGCTGAAGAAATACTTCTTAACGTCCCTGTGAGTCATCTGTCTCTTCAACTTCCAAATGTGTCCCTTTGTTACCGTGTCCCATCTCTGGAACATCCTGTTTTTGTCCACCTTGTCAATTCCTCTCAAATATTTTGTATGTCGTTATCATGTCCCCTCTATCTCTCCTGTCCTCCAGTGTCGTCAGGTTGATTTCCCTTAACCTCTCCTCGTAGGACATACCTCTTAGCTCTGGGACTAGTCTTGTTGCAAACCTTTGCACTTTCTCTAGTTTATGTGCTTGGCTAGGTGTGGGTTCCAGACTGGTGCCGCATTCTCCAACACGAGCCTAACGTACATGGTGTACAGGGTCCTGAACGATTCCTTATTAAGATGTCGGAATGCTGTTCTGAGGTTTGCTAGGTGCCCATATGCAGCAGCAGTTATTTGGTTGATGTGCACTTCAGGAGATGTGCCTGGTGTTATACTTGCCTGGTGTTATACTCACCCCAAGATCTTTTTCCTTGAGTGAGGTTTGTAGTCTCTGGCCCCTTAGACTGTATTCCGTCTGCGGTCTTCTTTGCCCTTCCCCAATCTTCATGACTTTGCACTTGGTGGGATTGAACTCCAGGAGCCAATTGCTGGACCAGGTCTGCAGCCTGTCCAGATCTCTTTGTAGTTCTGCCTGGTCTTCGATCGAATGAATTCTTCTCATCAACTTCACGTCATCTGCAAATAGGGACACTTTGGAGTCTATTCCTTCCGTCATGTCGTTCACAAATACCAGAAACAGCACTGGTCCTAGGACCGACCCATGTGGGACCCCGCTGGTCACAGGTGCCCACTCTGACACCTCGCCACGTACCATGACTCGCTGCTGTCTTCCTGACAAGTATTCCCTGATCCATTGTAGTGCGTTCCCTGTTACCCCTGCTTGGTCCTTCAGTTTTTGCACTAATCTCTTGTGTAGAACTGTGTCAAACGCCTTCTTGCAGTCCAAGAAAATGCAATCCACCCACCCCTCTCTCTCTTGTCTTACTGCTGTCACCATGTCAAAGAACTCCAGTAAGTTTGTGACACAGGATTTCCCGTCCCTGAAACCATGTTGGCTGCTGTTGATGATATCATTCCTTTCTAGGTGTTCCACCACTCTTCTCCTGATAATCTTCTACATGACTTTGCATACAATACATGTCAGTGACACTGGTCTGTAGTTTAGTGCTTCATGTCTGTCTCCTTTTTTAAAGATTGGGACTACATTTGCTGTCTTCCATGCCTCAGGTAATCTCCCTGTTTCGATAGATGTATTGAATATTGTTGTTATGGGTACACATAGCACCTCTGCTCCCTCTCTCAGGACCCATGGAGTGGTCAGTCGTCACGTGAGGTCACAGACCCTGAGCTGCTTTGGGAATTAGTGTGGACGGTTACAAAGCATGGCTTGCTTCTGCAGTGTTTTAAAAATTGAGGCTGGAGAGTTGAAGGAGGAGGTCTTGCTTCTCCAGGAGGAGATTAGGAGGCTGAAGGTCCACCTCAATGGGTCTGGGAGAGAGTGTGAGGTGGCTGGAGTTGTGGGGAATGAGACTTCTAGCAGTGAGGTGCAGTCTGTCTCTCGCTGTGAGGAGGCTGTAGCTGGGGAGGTAGCAACGGCTACCAGCAGTGAGGTGCAGCCCAGCACCTGCTACAAGTGGCGAGTTGTTCACAGTAATGGGAGGCGCATCAGAGTAAGGAAAGTTAAGAGTGAAGATCTGAAGGTAGGAAATCGCTTCTCTGTTCTCCAGGATGAATGTACTTCAGTGGCCAGTGAAGGTAAGGGTACTACTGCCCCTGCTAATGGAGGTAAGCGCATTCTTGTGGTTGGTGACTCTCAGGTAAGATATATTGACCGTGCTTTTTGTAATAGGAATAAGAAGATGAGAGATAGAGTGTGCTTCCCTGGAGCTGGTGTTGGGGACATAGTTAACAGGCTGGATAATATCATGTCAGGTAATGGGAACAAGCCCATTATCTGTCTCAGTGCTGGTGGAAATGATATTGGGAAGGGTAGGAGAGAAGAGCTGCTAGATAAGTACAGGTCAGCTATAGATTTCATTAAGTCTAAGGGAGGGATCCCAATCATATGTAGCATCTTGCCTAGAAGGGGAGTAGGAAATGAATGGTTGTCTAGGGCAATTGGTGTAAATTGCTGGCTAGACAGATACTGCAAGGAACTTGCAATCCCATTCATTGACAACTGGAACAACTTTTATGGCAAACATGATATGTATGCAAGGGATGGGGTACATCTCTCTGGGGCAGGGGTGGTAGCACTTGCAGACTCGATTGAGAAGGCCATTGGTGAAATGCCTATGATTTTAAACTGATGGAAGATAGAGGTATGGGTGTGTGTGGGAAACAAGTAGGTTGCAACACTAGGATTGGAAACAGTAAATGTATAAAAGGCATTCAGCACGAAGTTATAAATAAAGACAATAGAACAGGTCAGCAAACAAAGGGGGACAGCAGAGGGCAGCAAGGGACTAGCTCCCTTAAGGTTTACTATACTAATAGCAGGAGTGTAAGAAATAAGATAGATGAGCTAAGATTAATTGCAAGTGCAGGAAACATAGATATTATTGCTATAACAGAGACCTGGCTCAATCTGAAAGATAGAGAGATGCCCTCTGAATGTCACATACAAGGCTATAAATTATTCCACACTGACAGGGTCAACAGGAAAGGTGGTGGAGTAGCGATGTATGTCAGAGACAATTTAAATTGTTGTGTTAGACAAGATATTAAATTAGAAGCGTCAGCCACTGAATCTGTTTGGTTACAGCTTCTCGAGGGCCGAGAAAAACTAATTTTGGGTGTGATTTACAGGGCCCCAAATCTTGATAGGGAGTGCAGTAAACTTCTATGGGACGAAATTCGTAAGGCATCTACATACGAAAATGTTGTGCTAATGGGAGATTTCAACTATAGACAGATTGACTGGAGCAATTTGACAGGAAATTTAGAGTCAGGTGACTTTCTTGATACGATCCAGGATTGTTTTTTAAAACAGTTTGTGACAGAGCCAACTAGGGGAAATAACCTCCTTGACTTGGTTCTTGCCAGTAGGGAAACACTAATTAATAATCTTGAGGTTAATGATGAGCTTGGGGAAAGTGATCACAAATCACTCAGTTTTAATATATCATGGAATTCCCCTAATAATGACAATCAAGTCTCCGTCCCTGACTTTCGCTTGGCTGATTTCATAGGACTGAAAAATTACTTAGGTGGGCTGAACTGGAATGACCTGACTAAGGGTCAGGTAGGTGGTGATGGTTGCCGATATGATGCTTTCCAGGGCATAGTTCTAGCTGCTCAGTCAAATTATGTTCCAAATAGGGAAATCAGATCAAACAAAAATGATCCTAAATGGATGAACAATAGATTAAAATATCTGATTGGTCAAAAGAGAGGCATATATAGGCAAATCAAAAGAGGAGAGGGGCAATTAAGAAATCGATATATTCAGTTAAAGAGAGAAATAAAAAAGGGAATTAGAAAAGCAAAAAGAGATTATGAGGTTAAAGTTGCAAGACAATCGAAGACTAACCCAAAAGGATTCTTTCAGGTATACAGAAGTAGGACCAGGGACAAGATAGGCCCACTCAAAAGTTCCTCGGGTCAGCTCACTGACAGTGATAAGGAAATGTGTAGAATTTTTAACACATACTTCCTCTCAGTTTTTACACAGGAGGATACCAGCGATATTCCAGTAATGATAAATTATGTAGAACAGGACGATAATAAACTGTGCACGATTAGGGTCACAAGTGACATGGTCCTTAGGCAAATAGATAAATTAAAACCTAACAAATCCCCAGGCCCTGATGAACTGTATGCAAGGGTTCTAAAGGAATGTAAAGAGGAGCTTAGCACACCTTTGGCTAATCTTTTCAACATATCACTACAAACTGGCATGGTGCCAGATAAGTGGAAAATGGCAAATGTGATACCTATTTTCAAAACAGGTGACAGGTCCTTAGCGTCGAACTATAGACCAATAAGCCTAACCTCCATAGTGGGAAAATTTATGGAATCAATAATTGCCGAGGCAGTTCGTAGCCACCTTGAAAAGCATAAATTAATCAACGAATCTCAGCATGGTTTTACAAAGGGGCGTTCCTGCCTTACGAATTTATTAACTTTTTTCACTAAGGTATTTGAGGAGGTAGATCATGGTAATGAATATGATATTGTGTATATGGACTTCAGTAAGGCTTTTGACAGGGTCCCACATCAGAGACTATTGAGGAAAATTAAATCACATGGAATAGGAGGAGAAATTTTTTCCTGGATAGAGGCATGGTTGACAAATAGGCAGCAGAGAGTTTGCATAAATGGGGAGAAATCAGAGTGGGGAAGCGTCACGAGCGGTGTTCCACAGGGGTCAGTGTTGGGCCCCCTGCTGTTCACAATCTACATAAACGACATAGATGAGGGCATAAAGAGCGACATCGGCAAGTTTGCCGATGACACCAAAATAGGCCGTCGAATTCATTCTGACGAGGACATTAGAGCACTCCAGGAAGATTTGAATAGACTGATGCAGTGGTCGGAGAAGTGGCAGATGCTGTTTAATATAGACAAATGCAAAGTTCTAAATGTTGGACAGGACAATAACCATGCCACATATAAACTAAATAATGTAGATCTTAATATTGCGAAAAAGATTTAGGAGTTCTGATTAGCAGTAATCTGAAACCAAGACAACAGTGCATAAGTGTTCGCAATGAAGCTAATAGAATCCTTGGCTTTAGAGATGTTATCTGGCCCCATTGCCTTTGAGGTATCTAGCTCACTCAGAAGCCTCTTCACTTCTTCCTCGGTTGTGTATACTGTGTACTGTGAGTGTGTGTATGTGTATGTGTGTATGTGTGTGTGTGTGTGTGTGTGTGTGTGTGTGTGTGTGTGTGTGTGTGTGTGCGTGTACTTACTTATTTGTACTCACCTATTTGTGTTTGCAGGGGTCGATTCATAGCTCCTGGCCCGGCCTCTTCACTGATTGCTACTGGGTCCTCTCTCTCCCTGCTCCATGAGCTTTATCAAACCTCGTCTTAAAACTATGTATGGTTCCCGCCTGCACTACAGCACTTTCTAGCCTATTCCACTGCCTGACAACTCTATGACTGAAGAAATACTTCCTAACATCCCTTTGACTCGTCTGAGTCTTCAACTTACAATTGTGACCTCTTGTTTCTGTGTCCCATCTCTGGAACATTCCGTCTTTGTCCACCTTGTCTATTCTGCGCAGTATATGTCGTTATCATGTCTCCCCTGACCCTCTTGTCCTCCAGTGTCGTCAGGCCGATTTCCCTTAACCCTTCTTCATAGGACAATCCCCTTAGCTTTGGGACTAGTCTTGTTCAAAACCTTTGCACGTTCTCTAATTTCTTGACGTGCTTGACCAGGTGTGGATTCCAAACTGGTGCTGCATACTCCAGTATGGGCCTGACGTAAATGGTCTTGAACGATACCTTACTGAGGTATCGAAACGCTATCCTTAGGTTTGGCAGATGCCCGTACGCTGCAGCAGTTATCTGATCGATGTGCACCTCAGGAGATCTGCTCGGCGTTATACTCACCCCAAGATCTTTTTCCTTGAGTGAGGTTTGCAGTCTTTGGCCACCTAGACTATACTGTGTCTGCGGTCTTCTTTGCCCTTCCCCAATCTTCATAACTTTGCGTTTGGCAGGGTTAAATTCAAGGAGCCAGTTGCTGGACCAGGCTTGTAGCCTTTCCAGTTCTCTTTGTAGTCCTGCCTGATCCTCGACCGATTTAATTCTCCACATTAACTTCACATCATCTGCAAACAAGGATACTTCTGAGTCTATCCCTTCCGTCATGTCAGTCACATATACCAAAAACAGCACAGGTCCTAGGACTGACCCCTGTGGAACTCCGCTTGTCACAGGCGCCCACTCCGACACCTCGTCACGTACCATGACTCATTGTTGCCTCCCTGTCAGGTATTCTCTGATCCATTGCAGTGCTTTTCCTGTTATGTGTGCCTGATCCTCTAGCTTTTGCAGTAACCTCTTGTGAGGAACTGTGTCGAAGGCCTTCTTGCAGTCCAAGAAAATGCAGTCTATCCACCCCTCTCTCTCTTGTCTTACTTCTGTCACCTTGTCATAAAACTCCAGTAGGTTTGTGACAGGATTTGCCTTCCCTAAAACCGTGCTGGTTGTCGATTATACACTTTTTTCTTTCCAGGTGCTCCACCACTCTCCTCCTGATGATCTTCATGACTTTGCATACTATACACATTAGTGACACAGGTCTGTAGTTTAATGCCTCATGTCTGTCTCTTTTTTTTTTAAATTGAGACTGCATTTGCCATCTTCCATACCTTAGGGAGTTGCCCAGTTTCAATGGATGTGTTGAAGATCTTTGTTAGTGGCACACACAGCATCTCTGTGTGTGCTCTCTCTCCCACGGAGAGATGTCTGGTCCCACCGCCTTTGAGGTGCCAGGTTCCCATAGCAACTACTTTTCCTCCTCATAGGTTATGTGTACCTCATCCAGCACTTGTTGGTGTACCCCCCTGTTCTAATTTCCTGGAGTCCTACCGGTTTCCACTGTAAATACTTCTTTAAATCTCGTGTTTAGCTCCTCACATACCTCTTGTCATTTCTTGTGAACTCCCCATCATCCTTCCTCAGTCTAATTACCTGGTCCTTGACTGTTGTTTTCCTCCTGATGTGGCTATATAACAACTTTGGTCAGATCTGACTTTCGATGTATGTCATTTTCGTATTATCGCTGAGCCTCCTTTCTTATCCGTGCATATTCGTTTCTGGTTCTTCAGTTAATCTATTTTCCTGAGTTCTTTGTCTTCTGTACCTTTTCCATTCTTTAGTACACCTAGTTTTTGCCTCCCTACACCTTTGGGTGAACTAAGGCCTCATTCTGGTCTTCCCATTATTTCTGTTTCCCTTGGGAAGAAACCTCTGTTCTGCCTCTTTGCATTTTGTTATCACATAGTTCATCATTTCTTTTATTGGTTTTCCTGTCAGTTCCCTCTCCCACTAAATGTCTTGCAGGAAGTTCCTCATGCCTGAGTAGTCCCCCCTTTTGTAGTTTGGTTTTCCCATCCTATTCCTGCTACTCTCTCCACTTGAAGCTCAACTATGTGTGTGCGTGTGTGTGCATGTGCGTGTGTGTGTGTGTGTGTGTGTGTGTATGGAACTATATGTGGGTTTATTAAGTGTCTGAAAAGTAGGTGGAATTGTGTGTTGGAGTGTTATGTGCAGTTTGCAGTGTTCCCTTACCTGGTCACACCCTCCTGTGACCTGACCCACACCTACCTACTATTCTGCACCTCAATGCTTTTACTACCACCTAATCTTATAGAAACCTGTCTCACCTCGTTCCATAAATTACCAATTACTATTCCTTATTGAATGCTTGATCGCCTATTCTTTATCGTACTAGGAGAGTTGGACCGTTCACAATCAGCTTGGCGGTTAATTGGAAATCAAAACTCACACCCAACAACCATGCATAGGTGAATACAGTATTGCAATGCAGCCTGTAGCAGCCTGTAGATTGTCCAGCTCGATGTGACGTCCTGGCGTAGATCCACCTCCATTTCTTCTCGATATATAATGTACCCTATTCACTGTATTTCTTTCACTGGTCACACATTTGTTTCACTTTATTATCTTTCTTGGGTGACACGTGGCAACGTCGCCTGGAGCACACTAGGCCTGCCCACTCTGAATTCGCTACCAAGTATCACTTTCTAGTTCACTTATAGAATTGTGGCTCTCCCCACACTTATGTGGCTCAGGGCATATTGTAAACTGCCTCAAGAATTGCTCACTACCCTGACACACTTAGCGACCCTTGCAGTACACTTAGGTAGCCCTCAAAAACACTTATATTCGCGGAGCACTGAAGGCGTGACTCGCGCACGTGGTGTCCCTACTGTGTGTCATGTGTGTGTGTACTCACCTAGTTGAGGTTGCAGGGGTCGAGTCCTAGCTCCTGGCCCCGCCTCTTCACTGGTCGCTACTAGGGTTGACTGGTCGCACTGTGTGTGTGTGTGTGTGTGTGTGTGTGTTTGTGTGTGTGTGTGTGTGTGTGTGTGTGTGTGTGTGTGTGTGTATGTATGTATGTATGTATGTATGTATGTATGTATGTATGTACATGTATGTTCTCACCTATTTGTGATTGCAGGGGGTCGATTCATAACTTCTATCCCCGCCTCTTCGCTGATTGCTAGTAGGTCCTCTCCCTTTTCCAAGAGCTTTACCGAACCTCTTCTTAAAGCTATGTATGGATCCTACTTCCACTACATCACTCTCCAGATTGTTCCACTTTCTGACAACTCTATGACTGAAGAAATACTTCCTAACATCCCTGTGAATCATCTAAGTTTTCAATGTGTGTGTGTGTGTGTGTTTATGACAACTAAAAAAGTCTCAATACCGACAAGACATTTTACATAATATTTGCTAACAAAGATAAAAATGTTCATTTGAACATGAGGGAAAATTCCCTTGCATACACGTTGGCAATAAAAAAATTGAACACACTTCTAAGAAATTTATATAAAAATGTTGTTATGCTTTCAAAAATATTCAATGTTCCTTAAACATTATTACTAATTTTGTATTTCTCTATTTTTATCTCAATTACGGTAGCCTCAAATTTCTTAAAATCATGATCACACACGTCAGTTTGAGCTGATACTACGTGTACAGCAGTCAGTTCACACATTTAGGTCCATGGCTCGATCTCCGGTAGGGGTGGAAACATTGGGCGTGTTTCCCTAAGACACCTGCTGTCACTGTTCACCTAGCAGTAAATAGGTACCTGGGTGTTAGTCGACTGGTGTAGGAAGCATCCTGAGAGACAAAAGTTAATTGGCCCGTAATGCTCTGCATAACAAGGTGCGTTACTGATGTCAACTATGGTCTGTATAAGATGTATCATGTACTTGTAGAAATAAAGATTATTCTTATTCTTATTACCTCCATGAGAGAGTCGTCCTGGCGGGTGCCCCAAGCTTTGCCAGAGTTGTTAGCGTAGAGTTTGGGGAAGTAACCATCTGTGATGGGCACGCGCCAATTCGATAACTTTTCAACACGATTTAGACCAACACTAAGCCGTTCCATGTCGTATCTGGTGCAAGGAGACTATAGTTAACTGAACAAGGTGCAATTACCACAAAATTCACAACTTTACAAAATTTCTAAAAAAAAAAAAAAAAAAATCTTTATTTTGTTACATTATATAAGTTGGTTTTCCAAACAGCTTAACATGTGACATTCATGATGCGTTTAGGAAGAGATATTCAGACAGAAAGTGTTTATTGTGTTGCCATATACGTTTATTAGTGAATGTAGATAGTAAACGTCTTACCTAGCAATCATCTGCTGATGCATGTAGTAGAAGAGTTCACCTTTACGGTCCTTGGCTTCACCGCCCGGACTCTGCTCAGGGTAGACGAGGTGCCAGTGCCAGTGATGGGAGTTGATGCCATAGTCCTCCCTCCAGTATGATACCCGGTGTTCAGGCTTCACATTGGTGGTTGCAAAATCTAGTCCATAGTCTAGCTTCATCGTCATTTCAAATAAAGAAATACAAGTGATATTTAATATTTGTAATTTTTATTTGCAGCATTTTTTGATGCACAAGGTTGTTAACTGCGAGTTTGTCAATTTTTTTTATATACAGTAATTTAGTCTCTACCTGAAGGTGTTCATAATCTAAAATTCAGTGGACACAAAGGACATGAGAGACAGGATATATACCATGAGTGGTATACTTTTATTAGCGTATATTTACTGAGAATTTATTATACCTTATTTAGAGATTAGAGTATTCTAAACTGGAGGAGAAAATGTTAGGTTCAGCCTATTAACCAATCGTCGATTGGTTGTAAACCCCATTACCCGCGGGAAACGAGTACAGGAAGGCATGTGTCAGCAATTTCTAAATTACAGATTGAGAATGCCTGATTACATTGCACAATTCAGTTCAGTGTTCACACATTAAATTCAATATGGCGTCTCCTGCGGCGTCACTCCCCCAGCTCTTCTCCATCCTCCTCACTCAAAATTTCTCGAAGGGTCCAAATAGCATCACATGTTAATACACAATTATTATATAATTCATTTATATGTTCTACATTTAGGAAATTATGTAAAAAAATTCTACAGCATGACTGACAGGCAGACATAGATGAGTCACAGGAGTGTCAGGAAACATTTTTCAGCCTCAGGGTAGTCAGAAGTGGCACAACCTGGGCGAAGAAGCAGTGGAGGCTCCATACATAATTTTAATAAAATGACAGGGCCAGCGAGGCTACAAAGTGTCCCGTAGCTCGATCGCTGGCGCACTCAGCTCACACACTAAGCTCCGGGGTTCGAATCTCCTCCGGTATGGCTAGAAAACATTAGGGACGTGTTTCCATAAGACACTTGCTGTCCTTGTCCCTGTTTACCCATCAGTTTAAAATGGGTACCTGGGTGTTAGTGGACTGGTGTGGGTCGCATCCTGGGACAAAACTGACCTAATTTGCCTAAAATACTCAACATAACAAGTGGCTTTCTATATAGTAGTATGTCACTGATGTCAGCAAGGCCTGTATACCTTGTATTTGTAGTAAATAAAAATATTATTATTATTATTATTATTATTATTATTATTATTATTATTATTATTATTATTATTATTATTATTATTATTATTATTATTATTATTATTATTATTATTATTATATAAAGAGAGGGAGGCTGGAGGGTAATAACTGGAGAATGTCTTCTGGTTACCAACGGTTTTTCAAACTGGTGAATACTACTTAGAGGAAGATTTGGATTCAGTTTGGGTTATATTTGTGCCAGTTTCATCATTTATTAGACAAACTGAAATAATTATCTCTGTGGGATAACTTAAGAACGTCTTTTCTGAAAGGCTTCAAACTTTCAATGTTGATGTATCTTCCTAAGTGGAAACATTGGACACATTAGTAATAGTCAAGTATTCCACTTTGGGTTCATTAGCTACGACGGCTTCAGAAGCTTCAAGAGCCTTGACACCAGTGAAGGGTTCTTTATCCAGAGAATTGATGATTGCCTGTAGTTTACTATTGGCCTGTAGTTTACTATTGGCCTGTAGTTTACTATTGGCCTGTAGTTTACTATTGGCCTGTAGTTTACTACTGGCCTGTAGTTTACTACTGGCCTGTAGTTTACTATTGGCCTGTAGTTTACTATTGGCCTGTAGTTTACTATTGGTCTGTAGTTTACTATTGGCCTGTAGTTTACTATTGGCCTGTAGTTTACTATTGGCCTGTAGTTTACTATTGGCCTGTAGTTTACTATTGGCCTGTAGTTTACTATTGACCTGTAGTTTACTACTGGCCTGTAGTTTACTATTGGCCTGTAGTTTACTACTGGCCTGTAGTTTACTATTGGCCTGTAGTTTACTATTGGCCTGTAGTTTACTATTGGCCTGTAGTTTACTATTGGCCTGTAGTTTACTATTGGCCTGTAGTTTACTATTGACCTGTAGTTTACTATTGGCCTGTAGTTTACTATTGGCCTGTAGTTTACTATTGACCTGTAGTTTACTATTGGCCTGTAGTTTACTATTGGCCTGTAGTTTACTACTGGCCTGTAGTTTACTACTGGCCTGTAGTTTACTACTGGCCTGTAGTTTACTACTGGCCTGTAGTTTACTATTGGCCTGTAGTTTACTATTGGCCTGTAGTTTACTACTGGCCTGTAGTTTACTACTGGCCTGTAGTTTACTACTGGCCTGTAGTTTACTACTGGCCTGTAGTTTACTACTGGCCTGTAGTTTACTATTGGCCTGTAGTTTACTACTGGCCTGTAGTTTACTACTGGCCTGTAGTTTACTATTGGCCTGTAGTTTACTACTGGCCTGTAGTTTACTATTACATGTCTGTCCAGTGTTAAATATTGCATCTGCATCTTTGCGAAACTGACTCCATATAGACATCCACGCCATTACTAGCAGATTACAACGATTCCTAAACTGAAAATATGGAAATATGGGAATGATTTTTGCTAACTTATTTAACATTGGTGACGGAAATTTCCTTTATACATCAGTTACAGAAAGAAATTGAGATAGTGGCAGCTACTGGGGGTCAACAATCATTAAACGAGTGGAAGATGCAAGCCGTTAATCAATGGACACAATGCGTGATGATTTTGAGTGATAATATCTGCTTGCTTCCATATTTGTAAATTTTCCACCATAGACGATTTTATTCAATGTCTTTCTGGTGTTCTTTTAGTTGTATCCCAAGATCACATTTAGTAAATTATATTTATTAGTAATGGGTTAATGTTTGGAGGTAAACACAAAAACGTCAAGAATGTTCCACTTTCAATAAAGTGAGTTAAAGTACACAGAGTTATAAACCTCTCCGTATATATACTCCTGAAGATAGGGATAAACATTGTGGCATTTCATGTTTGAAACTGATCGGAAGAGTTTCACAATTCATCGCAGACACCTAAATCAATTTTTGGGTTTATAAAATGATCAAAGGGCGGTATGCCAGCATCAAAAATTAGAAACCGATCCGATAAGGGGTTCTCAAGTAATAAATAGGAATTTTGAAGAAAGGAAAAGCAATCCTACAAGCAGTTTAGGTTCTCTTGTCTAAGCATACCTAATTACATATACTATTCTCTGAGGTATTTACTGCCTGAGGCAGTAAGTACCTCAGAGGTATTACTATTCATGGGGTATTTACTGCCTGAGGCGGTAGCAATGTTCCATGCTGTCTCTTTCTGGGTTCAATAACTGATTTAAAAAATCTTGATGTTGCCAAATGGAAATACTATAAGCCTGTCACTGAAGAATATAAGTACAAATACAATTGCTGAAACAATTCATAGGTAACTCATAATGTGTTATGAAAACCCAAAATGAATTTTTTTGTAAATTATGAACATTTATTGTTTCTTTGGGTATTATTGGTTAAATCAATATCATTTGTGATCGCTGTATGTGTGGAAAATTTTGGATTTTCCTAAATTCAGCATGTGTAAATTTGAATAAAACAGTAATTGTGTAATAAAATATGATGCTGATTTGACCCTATTGAGAAATTTCGAGTGAGGGGGATATAGAACAGCTGTTGAGTGACGCAGACAGGAGGACGCCATTTGTAATTTGTGAACACTGGTTGTTGTGGGAAATTCTGCTAATAATTTGGAGTCTTCCGAGGCCAAATTAGGGTGTTTTGGCCTGACTTTGTAATAGGAACCCATGTTAATGTCCTCTGCTGAAGAATTGGGACAGGAAATTTGCGGGACCTCAAGAATTACAGGAGAATGGCGAAAGATAAGGGATGTGAACATCACTCATGGGGCAGTGTACCATTAGTCCTTGCATTTAGATCTCTAGCTGGCCAGTGTAGGGTCTAGGTGTTAGGCAGGTGTTGTGATGTGATCCATCTACAGTAATTAAATGGTAAGTGTTAATACCAGCTATATTTTGTGTACCCAGCAAGCCTAATTATATACAGTTTACAACTTTAATTTACCAGAGTAGCTGGTTTTAATATTATAATTGTTAGTTTAATGTCAGGTCTAGCTTTTTTGTGAGAGTGGTATGGAGTAGGTAACGAGGGAGTGACAGTCCTGCGACCTGCTGTGACTTAAGTCCCACTTACCTCACCCAAATTACTTGCAGGTAATAATTCAGGTAATACCCTGTAAGCTTCCTGCAGGTGATATGCTCACATAATAATAATAATAATAATAATAATAATAATAATAATAATAATAATAATAATAATAAGTATAATTTTCACAGTATGGCTTACATGTAACACTAAAAATTACAGATACGCCATTTGTAATGATGAAAGAAGGCTAAATTAATCTGCACAATTTAAACTATTCAGGTTTAAAGTGAATCCTTAAAGCACTAATATAATAAAAAATATAATCCTAGTGCAAAATGCTTTATGGCGATTGATGCTTACTATTGTTGAGCCGTGATTCTTGTGACCCCGGGGCATGGCGAGGTAATTTGTTGGTACAAACTTATGGGGTAGCATCTCAACCAAGGTTGGCAGACGCATCTTTTGAAATTCCTGTTGATATATAAAAGGGTTAACCCAATTGCGTAAGATAATGAAAAGGCCAAATTATTATGACGACCAGATTAACAAAAATTAAAATTTCTTTTGAGTTTATTCAATAAAACGTCATGATATATCACAGAGAACAAGCGGATGAGCGCCTATGAAAGACTAATAAAGGGAAACTCTTTTGTTTCCACAAGAATATTACCTTTTTATGAAGAATGATGAAATAGAGTGTGTAAATGAGGAGAGAACTGTTAACTTTACCAACCAACTCTTCGTTCCCCACACGACATAAATCTTCGATGGTCTCACATTCTGACCGCAGACAACAAACATTAATAATTATCTATACACTGGGAAAAGTACAATATAATGCATCCTCTTAGGCTATGAAGGGGATCAAGGGGACGGATGTGTTAATTAACTGCGCTAACATACTTAACAGTTGTTTTTATTCATGAAAAATTACATTTTGTTATTACAGTCATGGTGGGGGCACTAAACCCACACGGAACAAACAGATTCCTTCAGTGAGAAAATTTTAGAATGTATGCCTAAGATACTATGTGAGGGGAAAAAACTAGCTAGTCTTTTTCCATCCAATACTCTAGTGGCTTCGAAAAAAAAAAAGACAAATGCAATATAACGCGATCCTTTATTGACAACGTTACGCTCTAGTGCAGAGGTTCTCAACTAGTGGTCCATGATGTTATGTGTGCCTGATCCTCTAGCTTTTGCAGTAACCTCTTGTGAGGAACTGTGTCGAAAGCCTTCTTGCAGTCCAAAAAAAATGCAGTCGATCCACCCCTCTCTCTTGTCTTACTTCTGTCACCTTGTCATAAAACTCCAGTAGGTTTGTGACACAGGATTTTCCTTCCCTGAAACCGTGCTGGTTGTTAAATATACACTTGTTTCTTGTGTGTGTTTGTGTGTGTGTGTGTGTGTGTGTGTGTGTGTGTGTGTGTGTGTGTGTGTGTGTGTGTGTGTGTGTGTGTGTACGCGCGCGTGAGCGTGTGTGTGCTCACCTTGTGGAAAATGTTGAATTTTCCTAAATTCAGCATGTTGATTTGACCCTTTCGGGGAAATTTCGAGTGGGGAAGGTGTAGAACAGCTGCTGAGTAATTCAGAAGAGGGGGATGCCATTTGTAATTTGTGGGCGCTGGTTGTCGTGGAAAATTCAGCTAATAATCTGACGTCTTCATAGCCAAATTGGGGTTTCTTGGCCTGAATTTGTAATAGGAACCCTTGTTAATGTCCCCTTCTGAAAAACTGGGACACAAAATTTGCGGGACCTCAAGAATTACATGTGGATGGCGATAGATTTAGATCTCTAACTGGCCAGTGTGACTTTGTCAATGGTCCAAGTCGGACCGAAACGTCGTCGTAAGCTTCTCTCTTTTATGTGCGGGTTATTTGTGTATCCCTTGTGGCTTAGCGCTTCTTGTTGATTATAATAATAATAATATTTGTGTATCGTTCCAGTCACGGTATTGTGCCTTTTTGTTATTTATTTAACTGGCCAGTGTAGGGTCAAGGTGTCAGGCAGGTGTTGTGGTGTGATCCATCTACAGTAATTAAATGGTAAGTGGTAATACAAATTTCTTTTGTGTACCCAGTCCACAACTTTAATTTACCAGAGTAGCTGGTTTTAATATTGTAATTAATTTAATGTCAGGTCTAGCTTTTTGTGAGAGTGGTAGGAGGTGGGCATCGAGGGAGTGACAGTCCTGCGACCTGCTGTGACTTAAGTCCCACTTATCTCACCCAAATTACTTGCAGGTAATAATTCAGGTAATACCCTGTAAACCTCCTGCAGGTAATTTACTCGCATAATAATAATTCACAAAACACCTAGTTGTGGTTGCTGCGGTCGAGTCACAGCTCCTGGCCCCTCCTCTTCACTTGTCGCTACTAGGTCACTTCCTGCTCCATGAGCTTTATCCTACCTCTTAAAGATACGTATGAATCCTGCCTCTACCACATCACTTCCCAGACTATTCCACTTCCTGACAACTCTGTGATGAATACTTCATAACATCCCTGTGATTTATCTGAGTCTTCAACTTCCAATTATGACCCCTTGTTGCTGTATCTCATCTCTGGAACATCCTGTCTCTGTCCACCTTGTATATACTCACTTATTTGTAGTTGTAGTGGTCGAGTCATAGCTCCTGGCCCTGCTTCTTCACTGATCGCTACTAGGTCTTCTCTCTGCCCCTGCTTCATGAGCTTTGTCAAACCTCGTCTTAAAACTATGTATGGTTCCTGCTTCCACTACGTCACTTGTCAGACTATTCCACTTCCTGACAACTTTATGACTAAAGAAATACTTCCTAACAACCCTTTGACTCATCTGAGTCTTCAACTTCCAATTGTGACCCATTGTTTCTGCCCACCTTGTATGTCGTTATCATGTCTCCCCTAACCCTCCTGTCCTCCAGTGTCGTCAGGCCGATTTCCCTTAACCTTTCTTCGTAGCTCTGGAACTAGACTTGTTACAAACCTTTGCACTTTCTCTAATTTCTTGATGTGCTTGACTAGGTGTGGGCTCCAAACTCCAAACTGAAGTATCAGAGCGCTATTCTCAAGTTTGCCAGGGGCCCATATGCTGCAGCAGTTATGTGGTTGATGTGAGCCTCAGGAGATGTTCTCGTTATTATACTCACCCCAAGATTCTCTTCCTTAAGTGAGGTTTGCAGTCTTTGGCCACCTAGCCTTTACTCTGTGGTCTTCTCTGCCCTTCCCAGATCTTCATGACTTTGCATTTGGCGGGGTTAAATTCGAGGAGCCAGTTGTTGGACCAGGCTTCCAGCCAGTCCAAGTCTCTCTGTAGTCTTGCCTGATCCTCATCTGATTTACTTCTCATTAGCTTCACATCATCTCCAAGCAGAGACACTTCTAAGTCAGTCCCTTCCGTCATGTTATTCACATATACCAAAAATAGCACTGGTCTTAGGGCTGACCCCTGAGGAACCCCACATGTCACAGGCACCCACTCTGACACCTCGTCACATACCAGGACTCACTGTTGCCTCCCTGTCAGCTATTCTCTGCCTTCTTGCAGTTCAAGAAAATGCAGTCTACCCACCCCTCTCTCGCTCATGTCTTCCGATGCCTTGTCATAAAACTCCAATAGGTTTGTGACACTGGATTTTCCTTCCCTGAATCCATGCTGGTTGTCGTTTATAAGCCTGTTCCGTTCTAGGTGCTCCACCACTCTCCTCCTGATAATCTTCTCCATGACTTTGCATACTACACACGTCAGTGACACTGGTCTGTAGTTTAGTGCCTAGTGTCTGTCTCCTTTCTTAAATATGGGGACTACATTTGCCATCTTCCATGCCTCAGGTAGTTCCCTAGTTTCAATGGATATGTTGAAAATTGTTGTTAGTGATACACACAGCATCTCTGCTCCCTCTGTACAATATCTCCCTCAGGGAGATATTGTACAGTCCCACCACCTTTGAGGTATCAAGTTCACTTAGCAGCTTCTTCACCTCCTCCTCGGTTGTGTGTATTTTATCCAGAACGTTTTGGCATATCCCTTGTTGGTGTACCCCCTATTCTGAATTCCTATAGTTCTTTTTTTCTCCACTGTAAATACTTCCTTAAATCTCATGCTGGGCTCCTCACATACTTCTTGGTCATTTCTTGTGAGCTCCCCACCTTCTTTCTTCAGTCTGATTACCTGGTCTTTGATTGTTGTCTTCCTCCTGATGTGGCTTTATTTTCCTGGGTCCTTTGTCTTCTGTACTTTTTCCATTCTCTAGTGCACCTAGTTTTTTCCTCCCTACAGCTTTGGGTAAACCAAGGGCTCGTTCTGGTCTTCTTATTATTTTTGTTGCCCTTGGGAATAAACCTTTCCTCTGCCTTCTTGCATTTTCTTGTCATGTAGTCCATCATTTCGTTTCCTGATTTTCCTACCAATTCCCTTTCCCACTGAACCTCCTGCAGGAAGTTCCTCATACCTTTGTAGTCCCCTCCTTTTGTAGTTTGTTTTTTCCCATCCTACTATGTATTCAAAGCTCAGAGCCATGTGATACCTAGCTCCGAGAGGCCTTTCATATGTGATGCCTGGATGCCCAAGCTACTCAGGGTGAATGAGAGATCCAGTCTTGCTGGTTCATCCTCACCTCTCTCTCTCTGGTAGTGTCCCTAACATGTTGATGCATGAGGTTTTCCAGTACCACATCCATCATCTTGGCTCTCTATGTTTCAGGACCCCCATGTGGCTCCAGGTTTTCCCAGTCAATCTGCTTGTGATTGAAATCACCCAAAACTAGTAACTTTGCTCTACCCGTATGTGCCCTTCTGACCACCTCAGCTAGTGTATCCACCATTGCTCTGTTGCTCTCTTCATATTCTTTTCTCAACCTCCTGCAGTTTTGTGGCGGGTTGTACATCACTGCAATGACTGCCTTATGTTCCTCAGATTGAATTGTACCTACTATGTAGTCCCTTTCGCCCATTTTGTATATTTCTTCCATTTCCTCAAATTCCCATCGGTTTTTAATGAGCAGTGCAACTCCTTTCCCTCTGCTCCCTCTATCTTTACTCGGGATCTGATATCCTCACATTAATTTGTTATTCCATCTGCATTTGTATACCAGACCTTCAACTTCTTTTTTAAAACTGTGGTCTGGGGAAAAAGTTGTGTGTGTGTGTACAATAGAACCTCTGTATCAAGAGTTAAAATGGTTCCTGAGAGTGTTCTGAATATTGAATTTTCTCAGTACTGGATCATTTTTTCCATAAGAAATAATATAAACTGGATTAATTCGTTCCAGATCCCGAAAGTTATTCTTCACAAACCATTTTTAAGTCAGAATATTGGTTAATTAAACTTGTAAAATAACATCTACAAGTCAGAAATCATACATGAACCCTGCAAGAAATTTAACTCCTGTTGCCATATTAGTACTTTTTAATGAACCTTTATTTTTCATAATAGAAAATACGGTAGATGATGACATGCCATATTCCTTAGCTAGGTCAACAAGACGTATTCCAATTTTGTTTTTTGAAATAAGTTCGTTTTTTAATTCAGTGATCACTTATTTTCAATAATAAAGTAAAAATAACAGTTATACAAAAAATAACAATTGAATCACAAGAACTCAACAAACATACTTCGTTCTGAATACAGTGACATTTGCGTTAATTAACCACTCGGCCAGGTGGCTTTAACCCGTAAACGGTCCAAGCAGATCTACGTTCACATGTGTAGTGCTACAAAAGTAGATCTACGTTTTTTTTACATATTTTCAAATAGTATAACAAAAAAAAGTAGATCAAAGTTTTTTACACATTTTCAAATGTAAAAAAAAAAACAAAAAGATCTACTTTTTTTTACGTACTTTCAAATGTTGAAAAAACGTATATATACGTTTGGACCGTTTACGGGTTAATAAGATCCAACTAACTAGGTATATTTCTACACACCATTGGGAGGTGCGCATTTTTTTATTATATCAGTCGTGTACATTCCTGAATCAAGAAATACGTTTCTCGGATCATGCAACGACCGAAACACATAGCTTGATTAATCAGGCTAAAATATTTTGAGGAATTGTATAAGGACAATAGGTACTAATTTATATAAGTGTACTTACTCCGAGAGAGGAAGTCGCAGAGATCCACGGCCGCACGGCGGTGAGACTCCTTGAAGATGGAGAAGACTTTATCTGCATATACACCACTAACGCTTGCCGGAATTTCGTCCACAGAATCCGTTACCTAGTGTTGTTGATTAAGGAAGCAAGATGCTGTTAAATGTGCAGAGTTGTACTGTTTAAAAAAGTATTATGTTCTTTTTAACAGTACTACAAAAGTTGTGGTTGAAAACCTGGTCAACGATTATATCTAAATAATATAGCCAAAGGCTACACACAATTATCTGTAAAAACAAAAATCACTTGCAGATTCAACATTTTATAATATAAGAAATGTGTTCTAGTCCAAAAAACATGTATAAAATAATGTCTATAATGCTAATTGAGAACATGTATCAATGAGTTGAAGAGTATGGAAAATAAATATTTGATGGCATATTAAAACAAATAACAAAACTTTAACCATATTTACAGGAAAATATTAGCCTATAACATACAAATACCATAATTAAAACAACTATTTCGGAAAAGGTTTCAGAAACATTGCTAAAACTCCATAAATCATAACATTCTGAACAACTAAGACACTGAAAGAATGAAGATGTTACGTATATAAACTCACGTTGTGCCCAACAAGTGTTGGTACGAAACGACTCCCAGGATCACCATCAGCACGAGTGCTGCTGGACGACACAGTCTTCAACAGGTCCAGGACTCGACTCTGATCTGTCGCCATCGTAGCCCGACTCTCAGTCACGTAACCTGGCAACACGTAATTGCAGTGCTGCTAATGAATATTTGCACACTATATACAGTTTGAACTTCTGTATAATGAAAATAATAGTCTCTAACCTTGTAAAATGTCATGATGATCAAGGCATTTTGTGCTGTGTATCCTTTTTTTGTTCATAATTATAATAAAAACCTAATCTTATAAACCTTTTTATAATAATTATTACATGTAATTATGTACCCCCAGAAGGGGATACTTACAGTGGTTGTGGATTTTTTTCTATTCAGGGTTTGTGTGTGATAACTTGAAACCTTCTTTAGATCAGGCTTCAAACACCTTTTATTGTACAGCAATAAAGGAATGGAACAGACTACCTGCACATGTCAAAGCCAGTCATAGCATGAACCAGTTCAAAAAAAAAGAGAGACAAAAGATGTCTGATGAATGTAGCGACAGAAAGGGAGGAGAAGGACATTTTGCTTTTTACTTAACACACGTGTAAATATAAATAACTCATTTTACCTTATCCCTTGTATATCTCTTTTATAGCATAATAATAAGATATTACCTCCTTTGTAGTATAATAACAAGGTATTAAAAGGACCCAAATAGAAGTAAGTCGCTTTGACTTTTTTTGGGTTATCCCAGGTTCTTGACACATATGCTGCTGTGTATGATAATCTATGTAACTGTATTTGTGTATATCTGAATAAACTTACATGTCTCTTCTAACCAGTTTCCGTCTTTCTATACCAATGTATTCTACACAGGAAAGTTCGGATTTGTTTTGTACTGGTGCCAATTTGTCAAATTTGTTAAAAAAGGTGATTGTATTTCTTCCTGGCGATTAACTGGGAATTCCTCTTCTGAACAGTTATAAACTTTAATTTCTGATGCATCTTACTCAAAAATTAATCAAACTGTTGTGATGTAAATGATTTGGAAAACCGACAAGTTGAAGAATAAGACACGTGTGCAACATTTGGGAATCTTTATTTAGGAAACGTTTTGCCAGCCAGTGACTTCTTCAGTCCAATACAGAGAAGAGCCCTGGAATGTCAGGAGTTTGAGGTAATCAATCCCTCAGCCTGGAGTCTATGGACTGAACACATCGACTCCAGGCTGAGGGACTGATTACCTCAAACTCCTCATCTTACAACGTTATTCTCTGTAATAGACTGAAGAAACCACTAGCTAGCGAAACGTTTGCTCACTAAAGATTCCCAAATGTTGCACAAATGTCTTAATCTTCAAAACTGTTTTAGTCTCTGTGGGTGCAAGTTCGCTAATTTTCTAACATAATACAGAGCTGCAGGTTTGGGGGAGATACCAGGAGAAATATATTTTCTAGTCATCTTCCAGCTCTGATCAGTGTGAATATTATAATGGAAAACAATGCCGACAGGCTGATAAATAAGACACATGTGCAATAGTTAGGCACCTTTATTCCGAAACGTTTCGCCTACTGTTATAGAGCGATGTAAACTACAATTTGTTTATATTATTCAGTCTCGGCTGAGTGGTTGAGGGGAGAGGACGTGTATATGAGGGTTCTGGGCCTACTAACTCAAGACTACCTATTCCATGCGACTGATAATTCATCATAAAAACTCATATCGTTGGATCACAGCTACATAGTTGCTAGAACTCTTGTCATGTGGGTTTTCGATATGTGGATAGGGTAAGAATACTCACGTAGGCTGGTAGTACGTATAATATAACGGAAAGTATGGGAAGGCACCAACAGCCGACCTGTCTCTCTCTGCTCCCTATCTTGACTGACCCATGAGTGCCTATGGGTCCACGTATCGAAAACCCACATAACAAATGGTGGCAGCGGTGGGATTGAACTCTTGGATAGTCAAGGTCCATCTGGCTAACCTTCCAGTAGGTTGTTTGTTCTGGAATAAAGGTATCAGTGGAGTGTGGTCTGTCAAGACATGAACAGAGTACTGATAAATAATGTCTCGGAAGTGCTTTAAAGACCATACTATTGCTAAAGCTTCTTGCTCAGTTACTGTATAATTACGTTCAGCCTTCGTAAGGACTCGGCTAGCAAATGCAACTGCGTTGTACTTGCCATCAGTCTTCTGAGCTAGTACGGCACCTATGCCAATAGAACTAGCATCAGTTGTCAGATAGAAGGGCTTAGAAAAATCTGGAAATTTCAAAATTGGAGCAGATGTTAGCTTTACTTTTAAAGTTTGGAATGCTCTTTCTTGAAGGAAGGTCCAAACAAAAGGAGCATCTTTCTTAAGCAACTCAGTTAGAGGAGCAGCTATGGAAGAAAAATTGGCAATGAAAGATCTATAAAAACCTGCTAAGCCCACAAAGGATCTTACGGCATCAGCAGTTTTGGGAGTTGGAAAATTTAGTACTGCAGTTACTTTACTTTGGTCAGTCGTAACCCCTCTAGGAGTGACTACGTGACCAAGAAACTTAATTTCTGATCTGAAAAATTGACATTTAGACAGTTTGATCTTTAAATTGGCTTCTTCAAGCTTACCAAGTACTACATCAAGTCTTTTCAAGTGTGTATCCACGTCTTTAGACATGACGATTACGTCATCTAAGTACACCATAAGTGCATTACCTATGAGACCTCTAAAGATATTAGTCATGAGCCTTGAGAACGTGATAGGGGAGGATCGTAATCCAAACGCCATACGGAGGAAGTGATAATGACCTGTAGGAGTGGAGAATGCAGTTAGCTCTTGGCTGTCCTCGTGAAGAGGGACTTGCCAAAACCCTTGTAACAAATCCAGGGTTGAAAAGCCTTTGTTATCTCCGATGTTATGTAAAAGATCACCCAGTACAGGGAGTGGGAAGCGATCTGGAATAGTTTTCGCATTTAACTTCCTAAAGTCAATCACTGGGCGCCAAGTAACAAAACCTACAAGAGTTACAGAGACTAGTGTTTCCCTACTTGACCACATCTGGACCAACACCATATCCCCTTTAAAACAGGCATAATTACAGATAATACCACAGACCACTACCCTACTTTCCTCATAACAACTCTTGGTAAACTACCCCAAGACACTACTAAAGTCACCTTCAGACTTCACAATGAGGCAGCCATTAATAACTTCACAACAGCAGTAACAAACATTGATTGGCACACTGAGCTAGAAATCTATACAGATATTGACGAATTTATTAATAATTTTCTAAAAAAGACCCAATACCTCTATAACAAGCACTGCCCTAAAAAACTAAACAGATGACAGCTAAGAGACTGAACAGTCACTGGCTAACACCCAGCATTCTCAAATCCATAAATACAAAACACCAATATGAAAAACAGTACAGAATGGGTCACATAACCAGAGACCAAACAAAACGTTACTCGTCAATCCTAACCAGCCTGATAAGAAGGGCAAAAAAATTGTATTATGAGAACAGATTATCCAACTTACGAGGTGATATAAAAAAGACCTGGAAAACCCTATCAGAAATTCTGGGAACAAAAAAGATATCACGAAATAGCGAAATAAAATTAGCAAAATCAGATGAACCCCAACTCCCACCAACAGAAACAGCAAACAGACTCAATGATTTCTTCTCCACTATAGGACAAAACCTTGCCAATAAAATCTCAAGCTCAGATACCCCACCAAATGACTACCTCACCGGCAACTACCCGAACACACTGTTCCTAGCTCCGACTAACCCATACGAAGTCTCCCTTATTATCAACGCACTAAAAAACAAGGCAGGAGATTTAAATACCTTACCACCCTTTATATACAAAAAAGTGTCACAAGTGCTATCACCAATCATTGCAACACTCTTTAACAAATCCATAGAATCCTCCACCTTCCCTACAGTACTCAAAATAGCAAGGGTCACCCCGATCCACAAAGGAGGAGACCAAACAGAGTTGAATAACTATAGGCCAATATCCAACTTACACCCTCTCTCAAAAATCTTCGAAAAATTAATTCATAAACGAATCTACTCCTACCTTATCTCCCAAAACATACTCAACCCCTGCCAATTTGGATTCAGGCCTAATAAAAATACTAATGATGCTATTATACACATGCTAGAACATATATACACTGCAATAGAGAAAAAAGAAGTCCCACTGGGGATCTTCATTGACTTACGTAAAGCTTTTGATACAGTTGACCATGACTTGCTCCACGTAAAATTGTCACACTATGGTATAAGAGGGCACTCCCTCAACTACCTCAAGTCATACCTCAGCAACAGAAGCCAATATGTGTACGCAAATGGGGCAAACTCTTCTGCGCAACCAATTACAGTTGGTGTCCCACAGGGAAGTGTCCTTGGCCCTCTTCTCTTTCTCCTATACATAAATGACCTTCCAAATGCTTCGCAATTACTCAAACCCACACTATTTGCAGATGACACTACATATGTCTTCTCTCACCCGAGCCCAGTCACGCTAGCCAATACTGTAAACACCGAATTACAGAAAATATCTACCTGGATGAGGACTAACAAACTTACACTAAACATTGACAAAACCTACTTCATTCAGTTTGGTAACAGAGCTACAGATGTCCCTCTTAACATAATGATAAACGGATCACCTATCACAAAGCTAACAGAGGGAAAATTCTTAGGAATCCAAAACATTTGTAAGCCTGTTTGAAGACTTTAAAAGGCTCAGAGTGCATTTCAGTGTAGTGACTCCTTACATTTTTTAACTCAGTGTAATACATTTTCCCTTTCATAGCTGAACTATTACGGTTACACAATTAAAATGCTTGTCCTAGTGTCGTTGCTGTGTTTCTCAATACATTTTCCAGTTCAGACTGAAGTAAGCCCTGATAGTTTTTTCTCCCAGTGCAGTGTAATTTCTCATTAGTTTGTATTATCATTTTCACTGTTTGCAATGTAAGTCAATTCTGACTGCTGCAGTTTTCTTGTAGAAACATTTTCAATATATTTAAAAAATTCAACATTGCTCTCCCTCATTTTTTTTGTTGCGAGTAATTTTTCACTTGTGCCAAGCATTATATATTTATTATTCATCTGAGTCTTCAACTTCCAACTGTGACCCTTTGTTGCTGTGTCCTATCTCTGGAATATCCTGTCTCTGTCCACCTTGTCAATTCCTCTCAGTATCTTGTATGTCGTTATCATGTCTCTCATAACCCTCCTGTCCTCCAGTGCCGTCAGGACGGTTTTCCTTAAGCATTCTTCCTAGGACATTACCCTTAGCTCTGGAGCTAGCCTTGTTGCAAACCTTTGTGTTCGTGTGTGTGTGTACGCTCGTGTATGTGTGTGTGCTCGTGTGTGGTTGTGTGTTCCTGTGTGTGTACGTTCGTGTATGTGTGTGTGTGTGTGTGTGTGTGTGTGTGACCCAATTAATATTTGCACTAATAACTCATTACAGTTGTGACCGGGAGTGGACGTGTGACTTGCTCATTACTTTGTAATTTGTTCATGATTGTAACCATGTATAGACGTGTAGATGATTCATTATCTTTGTAACTTGTTCAGCTATCATAACTTTGGGGCCCCGTCACTGGACCCATTATGTACCTCTGTAATCTTTTAACTACCTCGCACAGGATGGGTCTGGGCTGCATAATAAACATTAAACTACACTATATTATTAAAATTAAGTTTAGCTTTCTGTGCAGTAACTTGAGAATGCCCGATCTGCTCGGTTTCAAACTTTCAACGTCGATGTAGTTTAGATGTACGTCAATGTAGTTTTTCTCTGCATCGACGCTGAAAGTTTGAAACCGATCAGAGGAGGCATTCTCCAGTTATTGCAGAGAAAGCAAAACTTTATTTTAATAATATAAAAAAAATGTAACTTACATCGTGTGAAGTTTCCCTTGAGGAAATTATAGCAGTGACCCGACCTGGAAGATGACTAGAAAATATATTTCTCCGGGTATCTCCCAAAAACCAAATTCTTATATTTTATTAGGTCAGAAAATTAGCAACCTTCACCCACACAGACTAAAACAATTTAATTTGATGTGTAAGTTTAGAGTCGTGAATTTTATTGAACAAATTAAGATATTGCTTTATGTAAAATAACATGAAAATGGTCGGCACCAGTCCACACACTTGTGTACAAATAACCCGCACAGTACACAAACTTTATATATATGTTGGCATTGTATATCACTAACATGTGTATTTCTTGCACATGATAAATCCCCAGGTGGGTGAAACACAATAAATATAAAACATTCTTTGTTGTATGTATCTCTGGGCCAACATTCCTCCAACTCCCATAGAAAATTAAGTGCTCATCTTTTCCCACTATATTTCTACTGAAACTAAGTAACTCCCTGTATCTTCATCTTTTTCAGTTATTCCACAAAACTAATGACACTGAAAAAGTCTAAAAAAAACAGATAACACTTTTAAAATTGTACATTTTCTACATCAGCTGCCATTCTTAATGTGCATAATGGCTGCTAACTGTTCAAGAAATTCTGCTTAACTAGTGATCACTGAATCAGTTTAAAATATCATTGCATACTTTTAAAATTGTTCTTAAGTTAATTTAGCTACGTCTCTTTTTCGTACTTTTAAAAATCCTACTAAATAATCTTTTTAGTTCTTAAGTAGTCTGGTCTAGTTCGTAAGTAGTCTTGTCTAGCTCTTAAGTAGCCTTATCTAGTTCTTAAGTAGTCTTGTTTCGCTCTTAAGTAGTCTTGTCTAGTTCTTAAGTAGTCTTGTCTAGCTCTTAAGTAGTCTCGTCTAGTTCTTAAGTAGTCTTGTCTAACTCTTAAGTAGCCTGGTCTAGTTCTTAAGTAGTCTTGTCTAGCTCTTAAGTAGCCTTATCTAGTTCTTAAGCAGTCTTGTCTAGTTCTTAAGTAGTCTTGTCTAGTTCTTAAGTAGTCTTGTCTAGTTCTTAAGTAGTTTGTCTAGTTCTTAAGTAGTTTTTCTAGTTATTAAGTAGTCTTGTCTAGTTCTTAAGTAGTCTTGTCTAGTTCTTAAGTAGTCTTATCTAGTTCTTAAGTAGTCTTGTCTAGTTCTTAAGTAGTCTTGTCTAGTTCTTAAGTAGTCTTATCTAGTTCTTAAGTAGTTTGTCTAGTTCTTAAGTAGTCTTGTCTAGTTCTTAAGTAGTCTTGTCTAGTTCTTAAGTAGTCTTGTCTAGTTCTTAAGTAGTCTTGTCTAGTTCTTAAGTAGTCTTGTCTAGTTCTTAAGTAGTCTTGTCTAGTTCTTAAGTAGTCTTGTCTAGTTCTTAAGTAGTCTTGTCTAGTTCTTAAGTAGTTTGTCTAGTTCTTAAGTAGTTTTTCTAGTTATTAAGTAGTCTTGTCTAGTTCTTAAGTAGTCTTGTCTAGTTCTTAAGTAGTTTGTCTAGTTCTTAAGAAGTTTTATCTAGTTCCTAAGTAGTCTTGTCTAGTTCTTAAGTAGTCTTGTCTAGTTCTTAAGTAGTCTTGTCTAGTTCTTAAGAAGTCTTGTCTAGTTCTTAAGTAGTTTGTCTAGTTCTTAAGTAGTCTTGTCTAGTTCTTAAGAAGTCTTGTCTAGTTCTTAAGTAGTCTTGTTTAGTTCTTAAGTAGTCTTGTCTAGTTCTTAAGTAGTCTTATCTCGTTCTTAAGTAGTCTTGTCTAGTTCTTAAGAAGTCTTGTCTAGTTCTTAAGTAGTCTTGTCTAGTTCTTAAGTAGTCTTATCTAGTTCTTAGGTAGTTTGTCTAGTTCTTAAGTAGTCTTGTCTAGTTCTTAAGTAGTCTTGTCTAGTTCTTAAGTAGTTTGTCTAGTTCTTAAGTAGTCTTGTCTAGTTCTTAAGTAGTCTTGTCTAGTTCTTAACTAGTCTTGTCTAGTTCTTAAGTAGTCTTGTCTAGTTCTTAAGTAGCCTTGTCTAGTTCTTAAGTAGCCTTGTCTAGTTCTTAAGTAGTTTGTCTAGTTCTTAAGTAGTCTTGTCTAGTTCTTAAGTAGTCTTGTCTAGTTATTAAGTAGTCTTGTCTAGTTCTTAAGTAGTCTTGTCTGGTTCTTAAGTAGCCTTGTCTAGTTCTTAAGTAGCCTTGTCTAGTTCTTAAGTAGCCTTGTCTAGTTCTTAAGTAGTTTGTCTAGTTCTTAAGTAGTCTTGTCTAGTTCTTAAGTAGTCTTGTCTGGTTCTTAAGTAGTCTTGTCTAGTTCTTAAGTAGTTTGTCTAGTTCTTAAGAAGTTTTATCTAGTTCTTAAGTAGTCTTGTCTAGTTCTTAAGTAGTTTGTCTAGTTCTTAAGTAGTCTTGTCTAGTTCTTAAGTAGTTTGTCTAGTTCTTAACTAGTCTTGTCTAGTTCCTAAGTAGTCTTATCTAGTTCTTAAGTAGTCTTGTCTAGTTCTTAAGTAGTCCTGTCTAGTTCTTAAGTAGTTTGTCTAGTTCTTAAGTAGTCTTGTCTAGTTCTTAAGTAGTTTGTCTAGTTCTTAAGTAGTTTGTCTAGTTCTTAAGTAGTTTGTCTAGTTCTTAAGTAGTCTTGTCTAGTTCTTAAGTAGTCTTGTCTAGTTCTTAAGTAGTTTGTCTAGTTCTTAAGTAGTCTTGTCTAGTTCTTAAGAAGTCTTGTCTAGTTCTTAAGTAGTCTTGTCTAGTTCTTAAGTAGTCTTGTCTAGTTCTTAAGTAGTCCTGTCTAGTTCTTAAGCAGTTTGTCTAGTTCTTAAGTAGTCTTATCTAGTTCTTAAGTAGTCTTATCTAGTTCTTAAGTAGTCTTGTCTAGTTCTTAAGTAGTCCTGTCTAGTTCTTAAGTAGTTTGTCTAGTTCTTAAGTAGTCTTGTCTAGTTCTTAAGTAGTTTGTCTAGTTCTTAAGTAGTTTGTCTAGTTCTTAAGTAGTTTGTCTAGTTCTTAAGTAGTTTGTCTAGTTCTTAAGTAGTTTATCTAGTTCTTAAGTAGTCTTGTCTAGTTCTTAAGTAGTTTTGTCTAGTTCTTAAGTAGTTTGTCTAGTTATTAAGTAGTCTTGTCTAGTTCTTAAGTAGTCTTGTCTAGTTCTTAAGTAGTTTGTCTAGTTCTTAAGTAGTCTTGTCTAGTTCTTAAGTAGTTTGTCTAGTTCTTAAGTAGTCTTGCCTAGTTCTTAAGTAGTCTTATCTAGTTCTTAAGTAGTCTTGTCTAGTTCTTAAGTAGTCTTGTCTAGTTCTTAAGTAGTTTGTCTAGTTCTTAAGAAGTCTTATCTAGTTCTTAAGTAGTCTTGTCTAGTTCTTAAGTAGTCTTGTCTAGTTCTTAAGTAGTCTTGTCTAGTTCTTAAGTAGTCTTATCTAGTTCTTAAGTAGTTTGTCTAGTTCTTAAGTAGTCTTGTCTAGTTCTTAAGTAGTCTTGTCTAGTTCTTAAGTAGTCTTGTCTAGTTCTTAAGTAGTCTTGTCTAGTTCTTAAGTAGTCTTGTCTAGTTCTTAAGTAGTCTTGTCTAGTTCTTAAGTAGTCTTGTCTAGTTCTTAAGTAGTTTGTCTAGTTCTTAAGTAGTTTTTCTAGTTATTAAGTAGTCTTGTCTAGTTCTTAAGTAGTCTTGTCTAGTTCTTAAGTAGTTTGTCTAGTTCTTAAGAAGTTTTATCTAGTTCCTAAGTAGTCTTGTCTAGTTCTTAAGTAGTCTTGTCTAGTTCTTAAGTAGTCTTGTCTAGTTCTTAAGAAGTCTTGTCTAGTTCTTAAGTAGTTTGTCTAGTTCTTAAGTAGTCTTGTCTAGTTCTTAAGAAGTCTTGTCTAGTTCTTAAGTAGTCTTGTCTAGTTCTTAAGTAGTCTTGTCTAGTTCTTAAGTAGTCTTATCTCGTTCTTAAGTAGTCTTGTCTAGTTCTTAAGAAGTCTTGTCTAGTTCTTAAGTAGTCTTGTCTAGTTCTTAAGTAGTCTTGTCTAGTTCTTAAGTAGTCTTGTCTAGTTCTTAAGTAGTCTTATCTCGTTCTTAAGTAGTCTTGTCTAGTTCTTAAGAAGTCTTGTCTAGTTCTTAAGTAGTCTTGTCTAGTTCTTAAGTAGTCTTGTCTAGTTCTTAAGTAGTCTTGTCTAGTTCTTAAGTAGTTTGTCTAGTTCTTAAGTAGTCTTGTCTAGTTCTTAAGTAGTCTTGTCTAGTTCTTAAGTAGTCTTATCTAGTTCTTAAGTAGTCTTGTCTAGTTCTTAAGTAGTTTGTCTAGTTCTTAAGAAGTCTTATCTAGTTCTTAAGTAGTCTTGTCTAGTTCTTAAGTAGTCTTGTCTAGTTCTTAAGTAGTCTTATCTAGTTCTTAAGTAGTCTTGTCTAGTTCTTAAGAAGTCTTGTCTAGTTCTTAAGTAGTCTTGTCTAGTTCTTAAGTAGTCTTGTCTAGTTCTTAAGTAGTCTTGTCTAGTTCTTAAGTAGTTTGTCTAGTTCTTAAGTAGTCTTGTCTAGTTCTTAAGTAGTCTTGTCTAGTTCTTAACTAGTCTTGTCTAGTTCTTAAGTAGTCTTGTCTAGTTCTTAAGTAGCCTTGTCTAGTTCTTAAGTAGCCTTGTCTAGTCCTTAAGTAGTTTGTCTAGTTCTTAAGTAGTCTTGTCTAGTTCTTAAGTAGTCTTGTCTAGTTATTAAGTAGTCTTGTCTAGTTCTTAAGTAGTCTTGTCTGGTTCTTAAGTAGCCTTGTCTAGTTCTTAAGTAGCCTTGTCTAGTTCTTAAGTAGCCTTGTCTAGTTCTTAAGTAGTTTGTCTAGTTCTTAAGTAGTCTTGTCTAGTTCTTAAGTAGTCTTGTCTGGTTCTTAAGTAGTCTTGTCTAGTTCTTAAGTAGTTTGTCTAGTTCTTAAGAAGTTTTATCTAGTTCTTAAGTAGTCTTGTCTAGTTCTTAAGTAGTTTGTCTAGTTCTTAAGTAGTCTTGTCTAGTTCTTAAGTAGTTTGTCTAGTTCTTAACTAGTCTTGTCTAGTTCCTAAGTAGTCTTATCTAGTTCTTAAGTAGTCTTGTCTAGTTCTTAAGTAGTCCTGTCTAGTTCTTAAGTAGTTTGTCTAGTTCTTAAGTAGTCTTGTCTAGTTCTTAAGTAGTTTGTCTAGTTCTTAAGTAGTTTGTCTAGTTCTTAAGTAGTTTGTCTAGTTCTTAAGTAGTCTTGTCTAGTTCTTAAGTAGTCTTGTCTAGTTCTTAAGTAGTTTGTCTAGTTCTTAAGTAGTCTTGTCTAGTTCTTAAGAAGTCTTGTCTAGTTCTTAAGTAGTCTTGTCTAGTTCTTAAGTAGTCTTGTCTAGTTCTTAAGTAGTCCTGTCTAGTTCTTAAGCAGTTTGTCTAGTTCTTAAGTAGTCTTATCTAGTTCTTAAGTAGTCTTATCTAGTTCTTAAGTAGTCTTGTCTAGTTCTTAAGTAGTCCTGTCTAGTTCTTAAGTAGTTTGTCTAGTTCTTATGTAGTCTTGTCTAGTTCTTAAGTAGTTTGTCTAGTTCTTAAGTAGTTTGTCTAGTTCTTAAGTAGTTTGTCTAGTTCTTAAGTAGTTTGTCTAGTTCTTAAGTAGTTTATCTAGTTCTTAAGTAGTCTTGTCTAGTTCTTAAGTAGTTTTGTCTAGTTCTTAAGTAGTTTGTCTAGTTATTAAGTAGTCTTGTCTAGTTCTTAAGTAGTCTTGTCTAGTTCTTAAGTAGTTTGTCTAGTTCTTAAGTAGTCTTGTCTAGTTCTTAAGTAGTTTGTCTAGTTCTTAAGTAGTCTTGCCTAGTTCTTAAGTAGTCTTATCTAGTTCTTAAGTAGTCTTGTCTAGTTCTTAAGTAGTCTTGTCTAGTTCTTAAGTAGTTTGTCTAGTTCTTAAGTAGTCTTATCTAGTTCTTAAGTAGTCTTATCTAGTTCTTAAGTAGTCTTGTCTAGTTCTTAACAAGTCTTGTCTAGTTCTTAAGTAGTCTTATCTAGTTCTTAAGTAGTCTTGTCTAGCTCTTAAGTAGTCCTGTCTAGTTCTTAAGTAGTTTGTCTAGTTCTTAAGTAGTCTTGTCTAGTTCTTAAGTAGTCTTGTCTAGTTCTTAAGTAGTCTTGTCTAGTTCTTAAGTAGTTTGTCTAGTTCTTAAGTAGTTTGTCTAGTTCTTAAGTAGTTTGTCTAGTTCTTAAGTAGTCTTGTCTAGTTCTTAAGTAGTCTTGTCTAGTTCTTAAGTAGTCTTGTCTAGTTCTTAAGTAGTCTTATCTAGTTCTTAACTAGTCTTATCTAGTTCTTAAGTAGTTTTGTCTAGTTCTTAACTAGTCTTGTCTAGTTCTTAAGTAGTCTTATCTAATTCTTAAGTAGTCTTATCTAGTTCTTAAGCAGTCTTATCTAGTTCTTAAGTAGTCTTGTCTAGTTCTTAAGTAGTCTTGTCTAGTTCTTAAGTAGTCCTGTCTAGTTCTTAAGTAGTTTGTCTAGTTCTTAAGTAGTCTTGTCTAGTTCTTAAGTAGTTTTTCTAGTTCTTAAGTAGTTTGTCTAGTTCTTAAGTAGTTTGTCTAGTTCTTAAGTAGTTTGTCTAGTTCTTAAGTAGTTTGTCTAGTTCTTAAGTAGTTTGTCTAGTTATTAAGTAGTTTGTCTAGTTCTTAAGTAGTCTTGTCTAGTTCTTAAGTAGTCTTGTCTAGTTCTTAAGTAGTTTGTCTAGTTCTTAAGTAGTCTTGTCTAGTTCTTAAGTAGTTTGTCTAGTTCTTAAGTAGTCTTGTCTAGTTCTTAAGTAGTCTTGTCTAGTTCTTAAGTAGTTTGTCTAGTTCTTAAGTAGTCTTGTCTCGTTCTTAAGTAGTCTTGTCTAGTTCTTAAGTAGTCTTGTCTAGTTCTTAAGTAGTCTTGTCTAGTTCTTAAGTAGTCCTGTCTAGTTCTTAAGTAGTTTGTCTAGTTCTTAAGTAGTTCTATCTAGTTCTCAAGTAGTCTTATCTAGTTCTTAAGTAGTCTTGTCTAGTTCTTAACTAGTCTTGTCTAGTTCTTAAGTAGTCTTATCTAGTTCTTAAGTAGTCTTGTCTAGTTCTTAAGTAGTCCTGTCTAGTTCTTAAGTAGTTTGTCTAGTTCTTAAGTAGTCTTGTCTAGTTCTTAAGTAGTCTGTCTAGTTCTTAAGTAGTTTGTCTAGTTCTTAAGTAGTTTGTCTAGTTCTTAAGTAGTTTGTCTAGTTCTTAAGTAGTTTTATCTAGTTCTTAAGTAGTTTTGTCTAGTTCTTAACTAGTCTTGTCTAGTTCTTAAGTAGTCTTATCTAGTTCTTAAGTAGTCTTGTCTAGTTCTTAAGTAGTCCTGTCTAGTTCTTAAGTAGTCTTATCTAGTTCTTAAGTAGTCTTGTCTAGTTCTTAAGTAGTCCTGTCTAGTTCTTAAGTAGTTTGTCTAGTTCTTAAGTAGTCTTGTCTAGTTCTTAAGTAGTTTGTCTAGTTCTTAATTAGTCTTGTCTAGTTCTTAAGTAGTCTTGTCTAGTTCTTAAGTAGTTTGTCTAGTTCTTAAGTAGTCTTGTCTAGTTCTTAAGTAGTTTTGTCTAGTTCTTAAGTAGTTTGTCTAGTTCTTAAGTAGTCTTGTCTAGTTCTTAAGTAGTCTTGTCTAGTTCTTAAGTAGTCTTGTCTAGAACATAAGAACATAAGAACGAAGGAACACTGCAGCAGGACTAAAAAAAAAAAAAGGCCTACTGGCCCATGCGAGGCAGGTCCAAGTCTCCTACCGGCTTAAGCCAGTGCACCCAACCTAGTCAGGTCAGGTCACATTGACTTTAGGGAGGAACACGGCAACCGACCTGGTAGCACAAGCTATCATGTCCAACTCACACCCACCCACACCCACTCATGTATTTATCCAACCTATTTTTAAAGCTACACAACGTTCTGGCCTCTATAATTGTACTCGGGAGTTTGTTCCACTCATCCACAACTCTATTACCAAACCAGTACTTTCCTATATCCTTCCTGAATCTGAATTTTTCCAACTTAAAACATTGCTGCGAGTCCTGTCTAGGCTAGATATTTTCAGCACACTATTTACATCCCCTTTATTTATTCCTGTCAATCATATCCCCCCTAATTCTACGTCTTTCTAGAGAGTGCAGATTCAGGGCCCTTAGTCTGTCCTCATACTGCAATTACTAGTGAGAGACTGGTGCTATTTTTAATTTGTATTTTTATATTATTAGATTAAACCTAGTTGTACTATAGCTCATTCTTGCTCAAAACATAGACTCCACAAAAGTCATTATATTAGACCTTAGTGCAATTACAAGTGAGAGTCTTGTTCTTTTTTTAATTTGTATTTTTATATTACTAGTTTATACATAGTTGTACTTTAGTTCATTCCAGCACAACACATAGACAACATCAACTTCTTTATGTGTTGTAGTGACTATACTCTACATGACCAAAATACTCTAGCTATATACTTGTCCAAACTTCCCACCACTACAGATATCAGTACTAGAACTCAACACACAACTCAGGATATAAATAACCATAATTTAAACCTAGAAGATGATTGATCACGTTGACCCTGATCTAAACCTCCATAATCTGACACCCAATCAAAACCTATTGGAAAGTAACTGTCTTTATTACACAGCATCACAAGCCAGCACTATCCTAAACAATGCTAAAAGTCTATCAGTACTTAACTACAACATCAGGTCCTTAAGCAAACACTATGATGACCTCCTGGCACTCCTTGAATCACTAAAGACACCCTTCTCCTGCATTATTCTTACTGAGACCTGGCTTAAGCAGGACACAATAGATATCTACCCTCTACCAGGATACACAGCAATTCACAACTGCAGACCAAACCAAGTTGGGGGTGGTATTGCAATCTATTACTCTAACCAATTATCTTGTATTAGCACCACTTGCTTTAGTGATGAATATGGGGAATACATTTTTGCTAATTTTACTGTAAAAAACCTTAAGACACCTATAACAACCATTTACCGGATACCTCACACAAACATCCCAAATTTCAGTGAGAAATTAAAGTCACTTATAACAAACAGACAAATGAATAAGCACCACCTTCTCTTAGCTGGAGACTTCAACATCAACCTTGGCTTACTAAATGATCAGCCTGTAACTGATTTCATCAACAATATGAACAACACACTTCTCATACCAACAATAACTAAACCAACCAGGCTCACTGAGACAAGTGCAACCATAATAGACCACATATGGACCAATATACTAGCCCCCCTTAAATCAGGGATAATCACAGATAGCACTACAGACCACTACCCTACCTTTCTCCTGACAAACATTAGTAAACCACCACTTGAATACAACAAAGTCTCATTTAGACTCCATGACGAGGCCTCAATAAGGAAGTTCACAGCTGACCTAGAGACTGTTGACTGGCCTACAGAATTCTCCAAGGCCAATGGTATTGATGACTGGACAGACATTTTTCTTAACAAATTACTTAGACTATACAACAAACATTGTCCTATAAAACGAAACAGATCACAAACAAATGGCTTGGTTGCCCATGGCTAACCAGCACCATTCTGAAATCCATTGACAAGAAACACCAATATGAAAAGCAATAAAGACAGGGCTTAATACACAAAGATATTCTTAAACACTATTCATCAGTTCTCACCAAAGTAATAAAGAAAGCCAAACAACTATACTACTCCAGTAGATTCACAGACACTAGAGGAGATATAAAAAAGACCTGGAAAACACTCTCTCAGATTCTAGGGACCCACAAACTGAAAAAAAACAAGAATATTGTCCTAACTAAACCTAATGAAACACCACTACATCCCACTGACACAGCTAACAAGATAAACGACTTCTTCTCAACCATAGGATCTAATCTCGCCAATAAAATCCCACATATCAATGCCCATGCCGGGGACTACCTAGATGGGAATTTCCCAAATTCCTTCTATCTTGCACCAACTGAGCCCATGGAAGTCACCGAGATTATAAAGTCACTTAAAAATAACTCAGGGAATCTGTCTCATGTCCCACCATTACTATACAAGCGAGCGGCCCATGTCCTTTCGCATGCTATTTCATTACTTTTTAACAAGTCACTAGAAACTAGCACCTTCCCGAAACTACTCAAGATGGCAAGGGTTACACCAATACATAAAGGTGGTGACCCTA
>NC_091346.1:24785124-24825124 GCF_038502225.1 Cherax quadricarinatus | reverse complement strand
TGGAGCCACACACACTGTATGTTACTACACTATGTATACATGGAGCCACACACACTGTATGTTACTACACTATGTATACATGGAGCCACACACACTATGTTACTACACTATGTATACATGGAGCCACACACACTGTATGTTACTACACTAGGTATACATGGAGCCACACACACTGTATGTTACTACACTATGTATACATGGAGCCACACACACTATGTTACTACACTAGGTATACATGGAGCCACACACACTATGTTACTACACTAGGTATACATGGAGCCACACACACTGTATGTTACTACACTATGTATACATGGAGCCACACACACTGTATGTTACTACACTATGTATACATGGAGCCACACACACTGTATGTTACTACACTAGGTATACATGGAGCCACACACACTGTATGTTACTACACTATGTATACATGGAGCCACACACACTGTATGTTACTACACTATGTATACATGGAGACCCACACACTGTATGTTACACACACTGTATGTTACTACACTAGGTATACATGGAGCCACACACACTGTATGTTACTACAGTATGTATACATGGAGCCACACACACTGTATGTTACTATAGGTATACTGGAGCCACACACACACTACACTAGGTATACATGGAGCCACACACACTGTATGTTACTATGTTACTACACTATGTATACATGGAGCCACACACACTGTATGTTACTACACTATGTATACATGGAGCCACACACACTGGAGTATGTTACTACACTAGGTATACATGGAGCCACACACACTGTATGTTACTACACTATGTATACATGGAGCCACACACACTGTATGTTACTACACTATGTATACATGGAGCCACACACACTGTATGTTACTACACTAGGTATACATGGAGCCACACACACTGTATGTTACTACACTAGGTATACATGGAGCCACACACACTGTATGTTACTACACTAGGTATACATGGAGCCACACACACTGTATGTTACTACACTATGTATACATGGAGCCACACACACTGTATGTTACTACACTAGGTATACATGGAGCCACACACACTGTATGTTACTACACTATGTATACATGGAGCCACACACACTGTATGTTACTACACTAGGTATACATGGAGCCACACACACTGTATGTTACTACACTATGTATACATGGAGCCACACACACTGTATGTTACTACACTAGGTATACATGGAGCCACACACACTGTATGTTACTACACTATGTATACATGGAGCCACACACACTGTATGTTACTACACTAGGTATACATGGAGCCACACACACTATGTTACTACACTATGTATACATGGAGCCACACACACTGTATGTTACTACACTAGGTATACATGGAGCCACACACACTGTATGTTACTACACTAGGTATACATGGAGCCACACACACTGTATGTTACTACACTATGTATACATGGAGCCACACACACTGTATGTTACTACACTAGGTATACATGGAGCCACACACACTGTATGTTACTACACTATGTATACATGGAGCCACACACACTGTATGTTACTACACTATGTATACATGGAGCCACACACACTGTATGTTACTACACTATGTATACATGGAGCCACACACACTGTATGTTACTACACTATGTATACATGGAGCCACACACACTGTATGTTACTACACTATGTATACATGGAGCCACACACACTGTATGTTACTACACTATGTATACATGGAGCCACACACACTGTATGTTACTACACTAGGTATACATGGAGCCACACACACTGTATGTTACTACACTAGGTATACATGGAGCCACACACACTGTATGTTACTACACTAGGTATACATGGAGCCACACACACTGTATGTTACTACACTAGGTATACATGGAGCCACACACACTGTATGTTACTACACTAGGTATACATGGAGCCACACACACTGTATGTTACTACTCTATGTATACTACACTACTAGGTATACATGGAGCCACACACACTGTATGTTACTACACTAGGTATACATGGAGCCACACACACTGTATGTTACTACACTATGTATACATGGAGCCACACACACTGTATGTTACTACACTATGTATACATGGAGCCACACACACTGTATGTTACTACACTAGGTATACATGGAGCCACACACACTGTATGTTACTACACTAGGTATACATGGAGCCACACACACTGTATGTTACTACACTATGTATACATGGAGCCACACACACTGTATGTTACTACACTATGTATACATGGAGCCACACACACTGTATGTTACTACACTATGTATACATGGAGCCACACACACTGTATGTTACTACACTAGGTATACATGGAGCCACACACACTGTATGTTACTACACTATGTATACATGGAGCCACACACACTGTATGTTACTACACTAGGTATACATGGAGCCACACACACTGTATGTTACTACACTATGTATACATGGAGCCACACACACTGTATGTTACTACACTAGGTATACATGGAGCCACACACACTGTATGTATACTGGAGCCACACACACTATGTTACTACACTATGTATACATGGAGCCACACACACTGTATGTTACTACACTAGGTATACATGGAGCCACACACACTGTATGTTACTACACTATGTATACATGGAGCCACACACACTGTATGTTACTACACTAGGTATACATGGAGCCACACACACTGTATGTTACTACACTAGGTATACATGGAGCCACACACACTGTATGTTACTACACTATGTATACATGGAGCCACACACACTGTATGTTACTACACTATGTATACATGGAGCCACACACACTGTATGTTACTACACTATGTATACATGGAGCCACACACACTGTATGTTACTACACTATGTATACATGGAGCCACACACACTGTATGTTACTACACTATGTATACATGGAGCCACACACACTGTATGTTACTACACTATGTATACATGGAGCCACACACACTGTATGTTACTACACTAGGTATACATGGAGCCACACACACTGTATGTTACTACACTAGGTATACATGGAGCCACACACACTGTATGTTACTACACTATGTATACATGGAGCCACACACACTGTATGTTACTACACTAGGTATACATGGAGCCACACACACTGTATGTTACTACACTATGTATACATGGAGCCACACACACTGTATGTTACTACACTAGGTATACATGGAGCCACACACACTGTATGTTACTACACTATGTATACATGGAGCCACACACACTGTATGTTACTACACTAGGTATACATGGAGCCACACACACTGTATGTTACTACACTATGTATACATGGAGCCACACACACTGTATGTTACTACACTATGTATACATGGAGCCACACACACTGTATGTTACTACACTATGTATACATGGAGCCACACACACTGTATGTTACTACACTAGGTATACATGGAGCCACACACACTGTATGTTACTACACTATGTATACATGGAGCCACACACACTGTATGTTACTACACTATGTATACATGGAGCCACACACACTGTATGTTACTACACTATGTATACATGGAGCCACACACACTGTATGTTACTACACTAGGTATACATGGAGCCACACACACTGTATGTTACTACACTATGTATACATGGAGCCACACACACTGTATGTTACTACACTAGGTATACATGGAGCCACACACACTGTATGTTACTACACTATGTATACATGGAGCCACACACACTGTATGTTACTACACTATGTATACATGGAGCCACACACACTGTATGTTACTACACTATGTATACATGGAGCCACACACACTGTATGTTACTACACTATGTATACATGGAGCCACACACACTGTATGTTACTACACTAGGTATACATGGAGCCACACACACTGTATGTTACTACACTAGGTATACATGGAGCCACACACACTGTATGTTACTACACTATGTATACATGGAGCCACACACACTGTATGTTACTACACTAGGTATACATGGAGCCACACACACTGTATGTTACTACACTATGTATACATGGAGCCACACACACTATGTTACTACACTGTGTATACATGGAGCCACACACACTGTATGTTACTACACTATGTATACATGGAGCCACACACACTGTATGTTACTACACTATGTATACACACACTCTATGTTACTACACTATGTATACATGGAGCCACACACACTGTATGTTACTACACTATGTATACATGGAGCCACACACACTGTATGTTACTACACTATGTATACATGGAGCCACACACACTGTATGTTACTACACTAGGTATACATGGAGCCACACACACTGTATGTTACTACACTAGGTATACATGGAGCCACACACACTGTATGTTACTACACTAGGTATACATGGAGCCACACACACTGTATGTTACTACACTATGTATACATGGAGCCACACACACTGTATGTTACTACACTATGTATACATGGAGCCACACACTGTATGTTACTACACTATGTATACATGGAGCCACACACACTGTATGTTACTACACTAGGTATACATGGAGCCACACACACTGTATGTTACTACACTATGTATACATGGAGCCACACACACTGTATGTTACTACACTATGTATACATGGAGCCACACACACTGTATGTTACTACACTATGTATACATGGAGCCACACACACTGTATGTTACTACACTATGTATACATGGAGCCACACACACTGTATGTTACTACACTAGGTATACATGGAGCCACACACTGTATGTTACTACACTAGGTATACATGGAGCCACACACACTGTATGTTACTACACTAGGTATACATGGAGCCACACACACTGTATGTTACTACACTAGGTATACATGGAGCCACACACACTGTATGTTACTACACTGTATACATGGAGCCACACACACTATGTTACTACACTATACATGGAACCACACTGTGTATTCTACTACACTATGTATACATGAAGCCACACTGTGTATCTTACTACACTATGTATACATGGAGCCACACACACTGTATGTTACTACACTATGTATACATGGAGCCACACACACTGTATGTTACTACACTATGTATACATGGAGCCACACACACTATGTTACTACACTATGTATACATGGAGCCACACACACTGTATGTTACTACACTATGTATACATGGAGCCACACACACTGTATGTTACTACACTATGTATACATGGAGCCACACACACTGTATGTTACTACACTAGGTATACATGGAGCCACACACACTGTATGTTACTACACTATGTATACATGGAGCCACACACACTGTATGTTACTACACTATGTATACATGGAGCCACACACTGTATGTTACTACACTAGGTATACATGGAGCCACACACACTGTATGTTACTACACTATGTATACATGGAGCCACACACACTGTATGTTACTACACTATGTATACATGGAGCCACACACACTGTATGTTACTACACTATGTATACATGGAGCCACACACACTGTATGTTACTACACTATGTATACATGGAGCCACACACACTGTATGTTACTACACTATGTATACATGGAGCCACACACACTGTATGTTACTACACTATGTATACATGGAGCCACACACACTGTATGTTACTACACTAGGTATACATGGAGCCACACACACTATGTTACTACACTAGGTATACATGGAGCCACACACACACTACACTAGGTATACATGGAGCCACACACACTGTATGTTACTACACTATGTATACATGGAGCCACACACACTGTATGTTACTACACTAGGTATACATGGAGCCACACACACTGTATGTTACTACACTGTATACATGGAGCCACACACACTATGTTACTACACTATGTATACATGGAGCCACACACACTGTATGTTACTACACTATGTATACATGGAGCCACACACACTGTATGTTACTACACTATGTATACATGGAGCCACACACACTGTATGTTACTACACTAGGTATACATGGAGCCACACACACTGTATGTTACTACACTATGTATACATGGAGCCACACACACTGTATGTTACTACACTAGGTATACATGGAGCCACACACACTGTATGTTACTACACTATGTATACATGGAGCCACACACACTGTATGTTACTACACTAGGTATACATGGAGCCACACACACTGTATGTTACTACACTATGTATACATGGAGCCACACACACTGTATGTTACTACACTAGGTATACATGGAGCCACACACACTGTATGTTACTACACTATGTATACATGGAGCCACACACACTGTATGTTACTACACTATGTATACATGGAGCCACACACACTGTATGTTACTACACTATGTATACATGGAGCCACACACACTGTATGTTACTACACTATGTATACATGGAGCCACACACACTGTATGTTACTACACTATGTATACATGGAGCCACACACACTGTATGTTACTACACTATGTATACATGGAGCCACACACACTGTATGTTACTACACTATGTATACATGGAGCCACACACACTGTATGTTACTACACTATGTATACATGGAGCCACACACACTGTATGTTACTACACTAGGTATACATGGAGCCACACACACTGTATGTTACTACACTATGTATACATGGAGCCACACACACTGTATGTTACTACACTAGGTATACATGGAGCCACACACACTGTATGTTACTACACTAGGTATACATGGAGCCACACACACTGTATGTTACTACACTAGGTATACATGGAGCCACACACACTGTATGTTACTACACTAGGTATACATGGAGCCACACACACTGTGTTACTACACTAGGTATACATGGAGCCACACACACTGTTACTACACTATGTTACTACACTGTATGTTACTACACTATGGAGCCACACTACACTGTATGTTACTACACTAGTTACTACACTATGTATACATGGAGCCACTCACACTGTATGTTACTACACTATGTATACATGGAGCCACTCACACTGTATGTTACTACACTATGTTACTACACTACTGTATACATGGAGCCACACACACTGTATGTTACTACACTATGTATACATGGAGCCACACACACTGTATGTTACTACACTATGTATACATGGAGCCACACACACTGTATGTTACTACACTATGTATACATGGAGCCACACACACTGTATGTTACTACACTAGGTATACATGGAGCCACACACACTGTATGTTACTACACTAGGTATACATGGAGCCACACACACTGTATGTTACTACACTATGTATACATGGAGCCACACACACTGTATGTTACTACACTATGTATACATGGAGCCACACACACTGTATGTTACTACACTATGTATACATGGAGCCACACACACTGTATGTTACTACACTATGTATACATGGAGCCACACACACTGTATGTTACTACACTATGTATACATGGAGCCACACACACTGTATGTTACTACACTATGTATACATGGAGCCACACACTGTATGTTACTACACTATGTATACATGGACCCACACACACTGTATGTTACTACACTATGTATACATGGAGCCACACACACTGCATGTTACTACACTATGTATACATGGAGCCACACACACTGTATGTTACTACACTATGTATACATGGAGCCACACACACTGTATGTTACTACACTAGGTATACATGGAGCCACACACACTGTATGTTACTACACTATGTATACATGGAGCCACACACACTGTATGTTACTACACTATGTATACATGGAGCCACACACACTGTATGTTACTACACTATGTATACATGGAGCCACACACACTGTATGTTACTACACTATGTATACATGGAGCCACACACACTGTATGTTACTACACTATGTATACATGGAGCCACACACACTGTATGTTACTACACTATGTATACATGGAGCCACACACACTGTTACTACACTATGTATACATGGAGCCACACACACTGTATGTTACTACACTATGTATACATGGAGCCACACACACTGTATGTTACTACACTATGTATACATGGAGCCACACACACTGTATGTTACTACACTATGTATACATGGAGCCACACACACTGTATGTTACTACACTATGTATACATGGAGCCACACACACTGTATGTTACTACACTATGTATACATGGAGCCACACACACTGTATGTTACTACACTATGTATACATGGAGCCACACACACTGTATGTTACTACACTATGTATACATGGAGCCACACACACTGTATGTTACTACACTATGTATACATGGAGCCACACACACTGTATGTTACTACACTATGTATACATGGAGCCACACACACTGTATGTTACTACACTATGTATACATGGAGCCACACACACACACTATGTATACATGGAGTATGTTTGTACACTATGTCTACATGGAGCCACACACACTGTATGTTACTACACTATGTATACATGGAGCCACACACACTGTATGTTACTACACTATGTATACATGGAGCCACACACACTGTATGTTACTACACTATGTATACATGGAGCCACACACACTGTATGTTACTACACTATGTATACATGGAGCCACACACACTGTATGTTACTACACTATGTATACATGGAGCCACACACACTGTATGTTACTACACTATGTATACATGGAGCCACACACACTGTATGTTACTACACTATGTATACATGGAGCCACACACACTGTATGTTACTACACTATGTATACATGGAGCCACACACACTGTATGTTACTACACTATGTATACATGGAGCCACACACACTGTATGTTACTACACTATGTATACATGGAGCCACACACACTGTATGTTACTACACTATGTATACATGGAGCCACACACACTGTATGTTACTACACTATGTATACATGGAGCCACACACACTGTATGTTACTACACTATGTATACATGGAGCCACACACACTGTATGTTACTACACTATGTATACATGGAGCCACACACACTGTATGTTACTACACTATGTATACATGGAGCCACTCACACTGTATGTTACTACACTATGTATACATGGAGTCACACACACTGTATGTTACTACACTATGTATACATGCCACACACACTGAGCCACACACACTGTATGTTACTACACTATGTATACTTGGAGACACACACACTGTATGTTACTACACTATGTATACATGGAGCCACACACACTGTATGTTACTACACTAGGTATACATGGAGCCACACACACACTACACTATGTATACATGGAGCCACACACACTGTATGTTACTACACTATGTATACATGGAGCCACACACACTGTATGTTACTACACTATGTATACATGGAGCCACACACACTGTATGTTACTACACTATGTATACATGGAGCCACACACACTGTATGTTACTACACTATGTATACATGGACCACACACACACATGGAGTATGTTACTACACTATGTATACATGGAGCCACACACACTGTTACTACACTATGTTACTACTGTATGTTACTATGTATACATGGAGCCACACACACTGTATGTTACTACACTATGTATACATGGAGCCACACACACTGTATGTTACTACACTATGTATACATGGAGCCACACACACTGTATGTTACTACACTATGTATACATGGAGCCACACACACTGTATGTTACTACACTATGTATACATGGAGCCACACACACTGTATGTTACTACACTATGTATACATGGAGCCACACACACTGTATGTTACTACACTAGGTATACATGGAGCCACACACACTGTATGTTACTACACTATGTATACATGGAGCCACACACACTGTATGTTACTACACTATGTATACATGGAGCCACACACACTGTATGTTACTACACTATGTATACATGGAGCCACACACACTGTATGTTACTACACTATGTATACATGGAGCCACACACACTGTATGTTACTACACTATGTATACATGGAGCCACACACACTGTATGTTACTACACTATGTATACATGGAGCCACACACACTGTATGTTACTACACTATGTATACATGGAGCCACACACACTGTATGTTACTACACTATGTATACATGGAGCCACACACACTGTATGTTACTACACTATGTATACATGGAGCCACACACACTGTATGTTACTACACTATGTATACATGGAGCCACACACACTGTATGTTACTACACTATGTATACATGGAGCCACACACACTGTATGTTACTACACTATGTATACATGGAGCCACACACACTGTATGTTACTACACTGTATACATGGAGCCACACACACTGTATGTTACTACACTATGTATACATGGAGCCACACACACTGTATGTTACTACACTAGGTATACATGGAGCCACACACACTGTATGTTACTACACTATGTATACATGGAGCCACACACACTGTATGTTACTACACTATGTATACATGGAGCCACACACACTGTATGTTACTACACTATGTATACATGGAGCCACACACACTATGTTACTACACTATGTATACATGGAGCCACACACACTGTATGTTACTACACTATGTATACATGGAGCCACACACACTGTATGTTACTACACTATGTATACATGGAGCCACACACACTGTATGTTACTACACTATGTATACATGGAGCCACACACACTGTATGTTACTACACTATGTATACATGGAGCCACACACACTGTATGTTACTACACTATGTATACATGGAGCCACACACACTGTATGTTACTACACTATGTATACATGGAGCCACACACACTGTATGTTACTACACTATGTATACATGGAGCCACACACACTGTATGTTACTACACTATGTATACATGGAGCCACACACACTGTATGTTACTACACTATGTATACATGGAGCCACACACACTGTATGTTACTACACTATGTATACATGGAGCCACACACACTGTATGTTACTACACTATGTATACATGGAGCCACACACACTGTATGTTACTACACTATGTATACATGGAGCCATGGACACACACTGTATGTTACTACACTATGTATACATGGAGCCACACACACTGTATGTTACTACACTATGTATACATGGAGCCACACACACTGTATGTTACTACACTATGTATACATGGAGCCACACACACTGTATGTTACTACACTATGTATACATGGAGCCACACACACTGTATGTTACTACACTATGTATACATGGAGCCACACACTGTATGTTACTACACTATGTATACATGGAGCCACACACACTGTATGTTACTACACTATGTATACATGGAGCCACACACACTGTATGTTACTACACTATGTATACATGGAGCCACACACACTGTATGTTACTACACTATGTATACATGGAGCCACACACACTGTATGTTACTACACTATGTATACATGGAGCCACACACACTGTATGTTACTACACTATGTATACATGGAGCCACACACACTGTATGTTACTACACTATGTATACATGGAGCCACACACACTGTATGTTACTACACTATGTATACATGGAGCCACACACACTGTATGTTACTACACTATGTATACATGGAGCCACACACACTGTATGTTACTACACTATGTATACATGGAGCCACACACACTGTATGTTACTACACTATGTATACATGGAGCCACACACACTGTATGTTACTACACTATGTATACATGGAGCCACACACACTGTATGTTACTACACTATGTATACATGGAGCCACACACACTGTATGTTACTACACTGTATACATGGAGCCACACACACACTACACTATGTATACATGGAGCCACACACACTGTATGTTACTACACTATGTATACATGGAGCCACACACACTGTATGTTACTACACTATGTATACATGGAGCCACACACACTGTATGTTACTACACTATGTATACATGGAGCCACACACACTGTATGTTACTACACTATGTATACATGGAGCCACACACTCTGTATGTTACTACACTATGTATACATGGAGCCACACACACTGTATGTTACTACACTATGTATACATGGAGCCACACACACTGTATGTTACTACACTATGTATACATGGAGCCACACACACATGGAGTATGTTACTACACTATTTATACATGGAGCCACACACACTGTATGTTACTACACTATGTATACATGGAGCCACACACACTGTATGTTACTACACTATGTATACATGGAGCCACACACACTGTATGTTACTACACTATGTATACATGGAGCCACACACACTGTATGTTACTACACTATGTATACATGGAGCCACACACACTGTATGTTACTACACTATGTATACATGGAGCCACACACACTGTATGTTACTACACTATGTATACATGGAGCCACACACACTGTATGTTACTACACTATGTATACATGGAGCCACACACACTGTATGTTACTACACTATGTATACATGGAGCCACACACACTGTATGTTACTACACTATGTATACATGGAGCCACACACACTGTATGTTACTACACTATGTATACATGGAGCCACACACACTGTATGTTACTACACTATGTATACATGGAGCCACACACACTGTATGTTACTACACTATGTATACATGGAGCCACACACACTGTATGTTACTACACTATGTATACATGGAGCCACACACACTATGTTACTACACTATGTATACATGGAGCCACACACACACTATGTTACTACACTATGTATACATGGAGCTAGCCACACACACTGTATACATGGACACGCACTGTATGTTACTACACTATGTATACATGGAGCCACACACACTGTATGTTACTACACTATGTATACATGGAGCCACACACACTGTATGTTACTACACTATGTATACATGGAGCCACACACACTGTATGTTACTACACTATGTATACATGGAGCCACACACACTATGTTACTACACTATGTATACATGGAGCCACACACACTGTATGTTACTACACTATGTATACATGGAGCCACACACACTGTATGTTACTACACTATGTATACATGGAGCCACACACACTGTATGTTACTACACTATGTATACATGGAGCCACACACACTGTATGTTACTACACTATGTATACATGGAGCCACACACACTGTATGTTACTACACTATGTATACATGGAGCCACACACACTGTATGTTACTACACTATGTATACATGGAGCCACACACACTGTATGTTACTACACTATGTATACATGGAGCCACACACACTGTATGTTACTACACTATGTATACACGGAGCCACACACACTGCTTGTTACTACACTATGTATACATGTATGTTACTACACTATGTATACATGGAGCCACACACTGCATGTTACTACACTATGTATACATGAGCCCACACACACTGTATGTTACTACACTATGTATACATGGAGCCACACACACTGCATGTTACTACACTATGTATACATGGAGCCACACACACACTATGTATACATGGAGCCACACACACTGTATGTTACTACACTAGGTATACATGGAGCCACACACACTGTATGTTACTACACTATGTATACTTGGAGACACACACACTGTATGTTACTACACTATGTATACATGGAGCCACACACACTGTATGTTACTACACTATGTATACATGGAGCCACACACACTGCATGTTACTACACTATGTATACATGGAGCCACACACACTGTATGTTACTACACTATGTATACATGGAGCCACACACACTGTATGTTACTACACTATGTATACATGGAGCCACACACACTGTATGTTACTACACTATGTATACATGGAGCCACACACACTGCATGTTACTACACTATGTATACATGGAGCCACACACACTGTATGTTACTACACTATGTATACATGGAGCCACACACACTGTATGTTACTACACTATGTATACATGGAGCCACACACACTGTATGTTACTACACTATGTATACATGGAGCCACACACACTGTATGTTACTACACTATGTATACATGGAGCCACACACACTATGTTACTACACTATGTATACATGGAGCCACACACACTGCCACACACATGTTACTACACTATGTATACATGGAGCCACACACACTGTATGTTACTACACTATGTATACATGGAGCCACACACACTGTATGTTACTACACTATGTATACATGGAGCCACACACACTGTATGTTACTACACTATGTATACATGGAGCCACACACACTGTATGTTACTACACTATGTATACATGGAGCCACACACACTGTATGTTACTACACTATGTATACATGGAGCCACACACACTGTATGTTACTACACTATGTATACATGGAGCCACACACACTGTATGTTACTACACTATGTATACATGGAGCCACACACACTGTATGTTACTACACTATGTATACATGGAGCCACACACACTGTATGTTACTACACTATGTATACATGGAGCCACACACACTGTATGTTACTACACTATGTATACATGGAGCCACACACACTGTATGTTACTACACTATGTATACATGGAGCCACACACACTGTATGTTACTACACTATGTATACATGGAGCCACACACACTGTATGTTACTACACTAGGTATACATGGAGCCACACACACTGTATGTTACTACACTATGTATACATGGAGCCACACACACACTATGTTACTACACTATGTATACATGGAGCCACACACACACTGTATGTTACTACACTAGGTATACATGGAGCCACACACACTGTATGTTACTACACTATGTATACATGGAGCCACACACACTGTATGTTACTACACTATGTATACATGGAGCCACACACACTGTATGTTACTACACTATGTATACATGGAGCCACACACACTGTATGTTACTACACTATGTATACATGGAGCCACACACACTGTATGTTACTACACTATGTATACATGGAGCCACACACACTGTATGTTACTACACTATGTATAGATGGAGCCACACACACTGTATGTTACTACACTGTATACATGGAGCCACACACACTGTATGTTACCACACTGTATACATGGAGCCACACACACTGTATGTTACTACACTATGTATACATGGAGCCACACACACTGTATGTTACTACACTAGGTATACATGGAGCCACACACACTATGTTACTACACTATGTATACATGGAGCCACACACACTATGTTACTACACTATGTATACATGGAGCCACACACACTGTATGTTACTACACTATGTATACATGGAGCCACACACACTGTATGTTACTACACTATGTATACATGGAGCCACACACACTGTATGTTACTACACTAGGTATACATGGAGCCACACACACTGTATGTTACTACACTATGTATACATGGAGCCACACACACTGTATGTTACTACACTATGTATACATGGAGCCACACACACTGTATGTTACTACACTATGTATACATGGAGCCACACACACTGTATGTTACTACACTATGTATACATGGAGCCACACACACTGTATGTTACTACACTATGTATACATGGAGCCACACACACTGTATGTTACTACACTATGTATACATGGAGCCACACACACTGTATGTTACTACACTATGTATACATGGAGCCACACACACTGTATGTTACTACACTATGTATACATGGAGCCACACACACTATGTTACTACACTAGGTATACATGGAGCCACACACACTGTATGTTACTACACTATGTATACATGGAGCCACACACACTGTATGTTACTACACTATGTATACATGGAGCCACACACACTGTATGTTACTACACTAGGTATACATGGAGCCACACACACTGTATGTTACTACACTATGTATACATGGAGCCACACACACAGTATGTATGTTACTACACTATGTATACATGGAGCCACACACACTGCATGTTACTACACTATGTATACATGGAGCACACACACTGTATTTTACTTCACTATGTATACATGGAGCCACACACACTTTTTGTTAATACAATATGTATACTTTGAGACACACACACTATGTTACTACACTATGTATACATGGAGCCACACACACTGTATGTTACTACACTATGTATACATGGAACCACACACACTGTTACTACACTATGTTACTACACTATGTATACATGGAGCCACACACACTGTATGTTACTACACTAGGTATACATGGAGCCACACACACTATGTTACTACACTATGTATACATGGAGCCACACACACTGTATGTTACTACACTATGTATACATGGAGCCACACACACTGTATGTTACTACACTATGTATACATGGAGCCACACACACTGTATGTTACTACACTATGTATACATGGAGCCACACACACTGTATGTTACTACACTATGTATACATGGAGCCACACACACTGTATGTTACTACACTATGTATACATGGAGCCACACACACTGTATGTTACTACACTATGTATACATGGAGCCACACACACTGTATGTTACTACACTAGGTATACATGGAGCCACACACACTGTATGTTACTACACTATGTATACATGGAGCCACACACACTGTATGTTACTACACTATGTATACATGGAGCCACACACACTGTATGTTACTACACTATGTATACATGGAGCCACACACACTGTATGTTACTACACTATGTATACATGGAGCCACACACACTGCATGTTACTACACTATGTATACATGGAGCCACACACACTGTATGTTACTACACTATGTATACATGGAGCCACACACACTGTATGTTACTACACTATGTATACATGGAGCCACACACACTGTATGTTACTACACTATGTATACATGGAGCCACACACACTGTATGTTACTACACTATGTATACATGGAGCCACACACACTGTATGTTACTACACTAGGTATACATGGAGCCACACACACTGTATGTTACTACACTATGTATACATGGAGCCACACACACTGTATGTTACTACACTATGTATACATGGAGCCACACACACTGCATGTTACTACACTATGTATACATGGAGCCACACACACTGTATGTTACTACACTATGTATACATGGAGCCACAGTGTGTGTTACTACACTATGTATAAATGTAGCCACACTGTATGTTACTACACTATGTATACATGAAGCCACACACACTGTATGTTACATACACTATGTATACATGTATACATGACCCACACACACTGTATGTTACTACACTATGTATACATGGAGCCACACACACTGCATGTTACTACACTATGTATACATGGAGCCACACACACTGTATGTTACTACACTATGTATACATGGAGCCACACACACTGCATGTTACTACACTATGGAGCCACACACACTGTATGTTACTACACTATGTATACATGGAGCCACACACACTGTATGTTACTACACTAGGTATACATGGAGCCACACACACTGTATGTTACTACACTATGTATACATGGAGCCACACACACTGTATGTTACTACACTATGTATACATGGAGCCACACACACTGTATGTTACTACACTATGTATACATGGAGCCACACACACTGTATGTTACTACACTATGTATACATGGAGCCACACACACTGTATGTTACTACACTATGTATACATGGAGCCACACACACTGTATGTTACTACACTAGGTATACATGGAGCCACACACACTGTATGTTACTACACTATGTATACATGGAGCCACACACACTGTATGTTACTACACTATGTATACATGGAGCCACACACACTGTTACTACACTATGTTACTACACTACTATGTATACATGGAGCCACACACACTGTATGTATACTACACTACTGTATACATGGAGCCACACACACTGCATGTTACTACACTATGTATACATGGAGCCACACACACTGTATGTTACTACACTATGTATACATGGAGCCACACACACTGTATGTTACTACACTATGTATACATGGAGCCACACACACTGTATGTTACTACACTAGGTATACATGGAGCCACACACACTGTATGTTACTACACTATGTATACATGGAGCCACACACACTGTATGTTACTACACTAGGTATACATGGAGCCACACACACTGTATGTTACTACACTATGTATACATGGAGCCACACACACTGTATGTTACTACACTAGGTATACATGGAGCCACACACACTGTATGTTACTACACTATGTATACATGGAGCCACACACACTGTATGTTACTACACTAGGTATACATGGAGCCACACACACTGTATGTTACTACACTAGGTATACATGGAGCCACACACACTGTATGTTACTACACTATGTATACATGGAGCCACACACACTGTTACTACACTATGTATACATGGAACCACACACACTGTATGTTACTACACTATGTATACATGGAGCCACACACACTGTATGTTACTACACTAGGTATACATGGAGCCACACACACTGTATGTTACTACACTATGTATACATGGAGCCACACACACTGTATGTTACTACACTATGTATACATGGAGCCACACACACTGTATGTTACTACACTAGGTATACATGGAGCCACACACACTGTATGTTACTACACTATGTATACATGGAGCCACACACACTATGTTACTACACTAGGTATACATGGAGCCACACACACTGTATGTTACTACACTATGTATACATGGAGCCACACACACTGTATGTTACTACACTATGTATACATGGAGCCACACACACTGTATGTTACTACACTAGGTATACATGGAGCCACACACACTGTATGTTACTACACTAGGTATACATGGAGCCACACACACTGTATGTTACTACACTAGGTATACATGGAGCCACACACACTGTATGTTACTACACTATGTATACATGGAGCCACACACACTGTATGTTACTACACTATGTTACTACACTATGTATACATGGAGCCACACACACACTGTATGTTACTACACTAGGTATACATGGAGCCACACACACTGTATGTTACTACACTAGGTATACATGGAGCCACACACACTGTATGTTACTACACTAGGTATACATGGAGCCACACACACTGTATGTTACTACACTAGGTATACATGGAGCCACACACACACTGTATGTTACTACACTAGGTATACATGGAGCCACACACACTGTATGTTACTACACTAGGTATACATGGAGCCACACACACTGTATGTTACTACACTATGTATACATGGAGTATGTTACTACACTATGTATACATGGAGCCACACACACTGTATGTTACTACACTAGGTATACATGGAGCCACACACACTGATGTTACTACACTATGTATACATGGAGCCACACACACTGTATGTTACTACACTATGTATACATGGAGCCACACACACATGTTACTACACTATGTATACATGGAGCCACACACATTATGTTACTACACTATGTATACATGGAGCCACACACACACACACTATGTTACTACACTGTGTATACATGGAGCCACACACACTATGTTACTACACTATGTATACATGGAGCCACACACACTGTATGTTACTACACTATGTATACATGGAGCCACACACACTGTATGTTACTACACTATGTATACATGGAGCCACACACACTGTATGTTACTACACTATGTATACATGGAGCCACACACACACACACACACACACTCTGTTACTACACTATGTATACATGAAGCCACACTGTGTATCTTACTACACTATGTATACATGGAACCTCACTATATGTTACTACGCTGTGTATACATGGAGCCACATAGTGTGTGTTACTGCGCTATGTATACATGGAGCCACACACACACACACACACACACTGTATGTTACCACACTGTATACATGGAGCCACACTGTATGTTACTACGCTGTGTATACATGGAGCCACACACACTGTATGTTACTACACTATGTATACATGGAGCCACACACACTATGTTACTACACTATGTATACATGGAGCCACACACACTGTATGTTACTACACTATGTATACATGGAGCCACACACACTGTATGTTACTACACTATGTATACATGGAGCCACACACACTGTATGTTACTACACTATGTATACATGGAGCCACACACACTGTATGTTACTACACTAGGTATACATGGAGCCACACACACTGTATGTTACTACACTATGTATACATGGAGCCACACACACTGTATGTTACTACACTATGTATACATGGAGCCACACACACTGTATGTTACTACACTATGTATACATGGAGCCACACACACTGTATGTTACTACACTATGTATACATGGAGCCACACACACTGTATGTTACTACACTATGTATACATGGAGCCACACACACTGTATGTTACTACACTATGTATACATGGAGCCACACACACTGTATGTTACTACACTATGTATACATGGAGCCACACACACTGTATGTTACTACACTATGTATACATGGAGCCACACACACTGTATGTTACTACACTATGTATACATGGAGCCACACACACTGTATGTTACTACACTATGTATACATGGAGCCACACACACTGTATGTTACTACACTATGTATACATGGAGCCACACACACTGTATGTTACTACACTAGGTATACATGGAGCCACACACACTGTATGTTACTACACTATGTATACATGGAGCCACACACACTGTATGTTACTACACTATGTATACATGGAGCCACATACACTGTATGTTACTACACTATGTATACATGGAGCCACACACACTGTATGTTACTACACTAGGTATACATGGAGCCACACACACTGTATGTTACTACACTAGGTATACATGGAGCCACACACACTGTATGTTACTACACTATGTATACATGGAGCCACATACACTGTCCTTCCATAAAATATTATGGTTGTATATGATTTCTTGAATTTTTCTTTCTTGATATTTTCTCTATATTTTCTGGCACACCAGTCACGTGTGTGTGTGTGTTTGTTTATGTGTATGTATTTGTGTGTGTTTTGTGTGTGGGTGTTACGTTTTTACACGCAACACACACACACACACACACACAGTTGGACATACACATACAGTTGGACATACACACACAGTTGGACATACACACACAGTTGGACATACACACACAGTTGGACATACGCACACAGTTGGACATACACACACAGTTGGACATACACACACAGTTGGACATACACACACAGTTGGACATACACACACAGTTGGACATACACACACAGTTGGACATACACACACAGTTGGACATACACACACAGTTGGACATACACACACAGTTGGACATACACACACAGTTGGACATACACACACAGTTGGGGACACAGTTGGAAGCTGAAGACGCAGATGAATCAAAGGGATGTTAGGAAGTATTTCTTCAGCCACAGAGTAGTCAGGAAGTGGAATAGTTTGGGAAGAGATGTAGTGGAGGCAGGATCCATACATAGCTTTAAGCAGAGGTGCGATAAAGCTCATGGTTCAGGGAGAGTGACCTAGTAGCGACCAGTGAAGAGGCGGGGCCAGGAGCTTGGACTCGACCCCTGCAACCTCAACTAGGTAAGGTGAGTACACACACACACACACACACACACACACACACACACACACACACACACACACACACACACACACACACACACACACACACACACACAAACACGTGAGAGATGAATATTTAATCATGGTAGAAGGAAGGTTGTAAATGGGAATGGTTGAGCGTCAGCCTGGTGGACACGAAGGTGGAGGGTGAAAAATATAAGTAGGAAGGAGGGAGAAAGGAATGAAGAAGGAATTACCCAGGTAGAAGGAGATAGCGAGTGAAAGAGAGTACGTTGTGTATATTTTATGTAGTGCTTATTATTATTTTTATTTTTATTATTATTATTATTGTTATTATTATTATTATTATTATTATTATTATTATTATTATTATTATTATTATTATTATTAGTTTAAACGTATAGGTTTAACATCTCCTAAATCTACCGTTTAGGCGATAATAATTTTTATATAATACAGTAAATTTTAACTTAAGCCAAATTTTTTAAATTTCTTCTCTTTTACAATGTATCATGATAAAGTAAAGTCACATAAATTACATTATGAGTTACATTATAAGATCGGTCTGTTGGTGGCCGGCGACGTTCGTGTTTCACAAGCCCCATGTTTATCGTACTTTTTCTCGGCCCTGCGAGAGGCCGGTAATGTTATAATATAGGGCTCTGCCTTACTTTCTGAAGGACTCTTCTGATCCCTTTCAAATTTTCAGGGATTGTGTTTATTAGAGAACGAGTCGGATTGTTATTGATTTTTATAGGTGCCAATTTTATACATGCAATTGGGGCAGTAATTTAAGTGCAAAAACGTGTAAACATCTTTTCAGATTGGCGCAGGAATATTCTACCTTAAAAATAGGAGGGTCGGTTTGTTATTGCAGTGCCAACTTTACCATAAAATAATCTAAAGTACTTTTTTTCTGTGTTAAATATAAAATCCCTCTACTGATCACGTTCAAGCTTTTACTGCTAGTGGTTTTTTTTCCCTCAGAAGGAAGATTTGACAGTTAGCGGGCAGTGTACGTCCCAGTTTTATTAAGCAGATTTTAGTAGTGGGGTTAATATGGTTGATAGAGAATGCCTCTGTTGATGGAATAAAAACCTTTAACGTTGATGTATGTTTGATACTTAGAGGAAGTTTCGGATTGTTACTGTTCCTGGTGCTCTTAAGAATGTGATCTACAGCTGCTAAGAAGTTTAAGGATGTTAAACTATACGTATTAGACTTCTTCATTGTGTTATTATTATTATTGTTATTATTATAATTATTATTATTGTTGTTGTTATTGTTAATGTTTTTATTATTAAAATGCTCCTGGATGAATGGGAGTCAATCAGATTCGATATAAGGTAAGAGAAAATAGCTGAGGTACCCCTCACCAGCATCAAGAACCTACCATGATCTATCTTCACACACACACACACACACACACACACACACACACACACACACACACACACACACACACACACACACACACACACACACACACACAAGGACAAGAGTATGACGAGAAAAATAAAGCAATGATTGATATACTAGCTGAGGTTGCCAGAAGGGAAAACATGGGCAGGGCAAAGTTACTAGTTGTGAGTGATTTCAATCACAAGGAGACTGAATGGAAAAACCTGGAGCCACACGGGGGACCAGAAACGTGAAGGGCCAAGATGAAGGAGGAGGTACTGGAAAACCTCATGCATCAACATGTTAGGGACATTATCAGAGAGAGAGGGGAGAAGATGAACCAGCAAGACTGGATCTCATATTCACCTTGAGTAGTTCAGACATTGGGGACATCACATATAAAAGGCCCCTCTGAGCTAGTGATCAAGTGGTCCTGAGCTTCGAATACACTGTACAGCAAAAAGTAGAGAGGGAAGCAGCACAAGTAGGATTTGAGAAGCCAAACTAGAAAAAAGGGGACTGCATAGGTATGAGTAATTTCCTGCAAGAGGTACAGTGGAAAGAGAACTGGTTGGAAAAACAGTGAATGAAATGATGGAATACGTGACCACAAAATGCAGAAGCGGAGGAGAGGTTCGTACCTAAGGGCAACAGAATCAGTGGTAAGACAAGAACGAGCCTTGGGTTCACCCAAAGGTGTAGAGAGGCCAAAACTAAGTGCGCGAGAGAATAGAAAAATTATAGAAGACAAAGGACCCAGGAAGATAAGAAGATTAGTCGAAGAGCCAGAAATAAATATGCATGGATAAGGAGGGAGCCCCAGCGGCAATACGAAAATGACATAGAATCGAAAGCCAAAGCTGTTGTACAGCCACATTAGAAGGAAAACAACGGTCAAAGACAAGGTAATCAGGCTGAGGAAGGAAGGAAAGGAGATTACAAGAAACAATAAAGAAGTATGTGAAGAGCTAAACACAAGATTTAAGAGACTGTTTTCATTGGAGATAGACTGGACTGGTAGGATTACCAACAAGTACTGGACACACTACATACAACCGAGGAGGAGGTGAAGAGGCAGCTAAGTGAGCTAAATACTTCAAAGGCGGTGGGACCAGGCATCATCTCTCGGTGGGTCGTGAGAGAGGAAGCAGAGACGCTGTGTGCACCACTAACAACAATCTTCACCACATCTATTGAAACGGCAACTACCCGAGGTATGAAAGACAGCAAATGTAGTCCCAGTCTTTAAGAAAGGAGACTGGCAAGTAGCATGAAACTACAGACCAGTGTCACTGACATGTACAGTATGCAAAGTCATGGAGAAGATTTTCAGGAAAACACTGGTGGAGAACCAGGAAAGGAACGAGATCATACACAATAACCAGTACGGCTTCAGGAAGTCCTCCCCTCAAGGAAGGTTCCGTGATGCTGGTGAAAGGCTCTTGATCTAGGGAATTGGATCTGTGCTCCAGTTCCCTGAATTAAACCTGAGTACTTTTCACATCCCTCCCCCCACAGGCGCTGTATAATCCTACGGGTTTAGCGCTTCTCCCTTGATTATAAGAATAATAACAATACAGTAAATCCTATATCACAAACCTACTGAAGTATTTTACCACAAGGTGACAGAAGTAAGGCAGGAGAGAAAGGGGTGGGTAGACTTCACTTTCTTGGATTGTAAGAAGGCTTTCGACAGAGTTCTACACAAGAGATTAGTGTAAAAGCTTAGAGGAGGAGGCAGGAATAACAGGAAAGGCACTGCAGTAGATCAAAGAATACCTAACAGGAAGGAAACACCGAATGATGGTACGTGACGAGATGTCAGAATGGGCGACTGTAATGAGCGGGGTTCCACAAGGGTCAGTCGTAGGGTCGTTGCTCTTTCTGGTATATGTCAGTGACATGACGGAAAGAATAGATAAAAAGGTTTCCCTGTTTGCAGACGACGTGAAGCTAATGCTGGGAATTCAAGCGGATGAGGATCAGGTAGAACTACAAAGGGATCTGGACAGTCTGCAGGCCTGGTCCAACAACTGACTCCTGGAGTTTAACCCCACAAAGTGCAAAGTCATGAAGATTTGGGAAGGTCCAATAAGACTGCAGACAGAGAACAGGCTAGGGGGCCAAAGACTGCAAACTCCCTCAAGGAAAATGATCTTGGAGTGAGTATAATACCGAGAACATCTGAGGCGCATATCAGCCAAATAACTACTGCAGCGTATGGATGCCTGGCAAACCTAAAAATAGCGTTTCGTCAAATTAGCAAGGAATTGTTCAAGACTCTGTACACCGTGTATGTTGGGCACATCATGGAATATGCAGCACTAGTATGGACTCCACACCTGGTCCAGCACGTCAAGAAATTAAGAGAAAGTGCAAAGGTTTGCAACAAGACTAGTCCCAGAGCTAAGAGGTATGTCCTACGAGGAGAGGTTAAGGGAAATCGAGCTGACGACACTGGTGAACAGGAGAGATGGGGGGAAATGATAACGACATACAAAATACTGAGAGGAATTGACAAGGTGGATAAGGACAGAATGTTTCAGAGATGGTACACAAGGCGTCACAACTGGAAGCTGAAGACTCAGATGAGTCACAGGGATGTTAGGAAGTTTTTCTTCAGTCATAGAATTGTCAGGAAGTAATGTAGTGGAGGCAGGATCCATACATAGCTTTAAGAAGAGATATGATAAAGCTCATGGAGCAGGGAGAGAGAGTGAACCTAATAGCGACCAGCGAGGAGGCAGGGGCCAGGAGCTGTGGATCGACCTATGCAACGACAAATAGGAAAGCACACACACACAAGAACACAGTTCCTCACAAGAGATTAGTGCAGAAGCTAGAGGATCAGGCACGTATAACAGGAAGGTCACTGCAATGGATCAGAGAATACCTGACAGGGAGGCAACAACGAGTCATGATACGTGATGAGGTATCACAGTGGGCGCCTGTAACGAGCGGGGTCCCACAGGGGTTAGTCCTAGGACCAGTGCTATTTTTGGTATATGTGAATGACATGATGGAAGGGATGAACTCAGAGGTGTCCCTGTTCGCAGATGATATGAAGTTAATGATGAGAATTAAATCAGATGAGGATCAGGCAGGACTACAAAGAGACCTGGATAGGCTGGACGCGTGGTCCAGCAACTGGCTCCTCAAATTTAACCCCGCCAAACGCAAAGTCATGAAGATCGGGGAAGGGCAAAGAAGACTGCAGACACAGTATAGTCTAGGTGGCCAAAGACTGCAAACCTCACTCAAGGAAAAAGATCTTGGGGTGAGTAATACCAAGCACATCTGAAGCACATACCAACCAGATAACTGCTGCAGCATATGGGCGCCTGGCAAACCTGAGAATAGCGTTCCGATACCTCAGTAAGAAATTATTGAAGACTCTGTACACCGTGTACATCAGGAAGATACTGGCGTACGCAGCATCAGTTTGGAACCCACACGTGGTCAAGCACGTCAATAAATTAGAGAAAGTGCAAAGATTTGCAACAAGGCTAGTTCCAGAGCTAAGGGGAATGTCTTAGGAAGAAACGTTAAGGGAAATCAGACTGATGACACTACAGAACAAGAGGGTTAGGGGAGACATGATAACGACATATATAATACTGCGAGGAATTGACAAAGTGCAAAGAGACAGGATGTACCAGAGATGGGACAAAGAACAACGGGTCATAATTGGATGTTGAAGACTCAGATGAGTCAAAGGGATGTTAGGAAGTATTTCGTTAGTCATAAAATTGTGGGGCAGTGGAATAATCTGGCAAGTGATGTAGTGGAGGCAGGAACAATACATAGTTTTAAGACGAGGTATGATAAAGCTCATGGAGCAGAGAGAGAGAGGACCTAGTAGCGATTAGCGAAGAGGCGGGACCAGGAGCTGAGTCTCGACCCCTGCAACCACAAATAAGTGAGCACACATACACACGCACGCACACACACACACACACACACACACACACACACACACACACACACACACACACACACACACACACACACACACACACACACACACACACACACGTACACGTACACGTACACATACACGTACACATACGCACGCACACACATACACGCGCGCACGGGCACGCACGCACACAGGCACACACAAACACACACACAGGAATCGTTCAGGACACTGTACACCGTGTAGGTTAGGCCCATATTGAAGTATGCGGCACCAGTTTGGAACCCACACCTAGCCAAGCACGTAAAGAAACTAGAGAAAATGCAAAGGTTTGCAACAAGACTAGTCCCAGAGCTAAGAGGTATGTCCTATGAGGAGAGATTAAGGGAAATCAACCTGACGACACTGGAGGACAGGAGAGATAGGGGGGACATGATAACGACATACAAAATACTGAGAGGAATTGACAAGGTGGACAGAGACAGGATGTTCCAGAGATTGGACACAGTAACAAGGGGACACAGTTGGAAGTTGAAGACACAGATGAATCACAGGGATGTTAGGAAGTATTTCTTCAGCCACAGAGTAGTCAGTAAGTGGAATAGTTTGGGAAGCGATGTAGTGGAGGCAGGATCCATACATAGCTTTAAGCAGAGGTATGATAAAGCTCACGGCTCAGGGAGAGTGACCTAGTAGCGATCAGTGAAGAGGCGGGGCCAGGAGCTCGGACTCGACCCCCGCAACCTCAACTAGGTGAGTACACATACACACACATACACAGACATACACACACACACACACCACACACCCACCACACACCCACCACACACCACACACACACCACACACACACCACACACACACACACACACACACACACACACACACACACACACACACACACACACACACACACACACACACACACACACACACACACACACAGGCAGAAATACAAAGGGATCTGGACAGGCTGCAGACCTGGTCCAGCAACTGGCTCCTGGAGTTCAATCCCACCAAGTGCAAAGTCATGAGGATTGGGGAAGGGCAAAGAAGACCGCAGATGGAGTACAGTTTAGGGGGTCAGAGACTACAAACATCACTCAAGGAAAAAGATCTTAGGGTGAGTATAACACCAGGCACATCTCCTGAAGCGCACATCAACCAAATAACTGCTGCAGCATATGGGCGCCTGGCAAACCTCAGAACAGCATTCCGACATCTTAATTAGGAATCGTTCAGGACCCTGTACACCGTGTACGTTAGGCCCATATTGGAGTATGCGGCACCAGTTTGGAACCCACACCTAGCCAAGCATGTAAAGAAACTAGAGAAAGTGCAAAGGTTTGCAACAAGACTAGTCCCAGAGCTAAGAGGTATGTCCTATGAGGAGAGGTTAAGGGAAATCAACCTGACGACACTGGAGGACAGGAGAGATAGGGGGGACATGATAACGACTTACAAAATACTGACAGGAATTGACAAGGTGGACAAAGACAGGATGTTCCAGAGACTGGACACAGTAACAAGGGGACACAGTTGGAAGTTGAAAACACAGATGAATCAAAGGGATGTTAGGAAGTATTTCTTCAGCCACAGAGTAGTCAGGAAGTGGAATAGTTTGGGAAGCGATGTAGTGGAGTCAGGATCCATACATAACTTTAAGCAGAGGTACGATAAAGCTCATGGTTCAGGGAGAGTGACCTAGTAGCGACCAGTGAAGAGGCGGGGCCAGGAGCTTGGACTCGACCCCTGCAACCTCAACTAGGTGAGTACAACTAGGTGAGTACACACACACACACACACACACACATATATATATATATATATATATATATATATATATATATATTATATATATATATATATATATATATATATATATATATATATACATATATATATATATATATATATATATATATATATATATATATATACACACACACACACACACACACACACACACACACACACACACACACACACACACACACACACACACAGCACCAGTTTCGAATGCACACCTGGTCAAGCACGTTAAGAAATTAGAGAAAGTGCAAAGGTTTGCAACAAGACTAGTCCCAGAGCTAAGGGCATTGTCCTGCGAAGAAAGGTTAAGGAAATTGGCCTGACGACACTGGAGGACAGGAGTGTCAGGGGAGACATGATAGCGATATGTAAAATACTGCGCGGAATAGACGAGGTGGACAAAGACAGGATGTTCCAGAGATGGGACACAGAAACAAGGGGTCACAATTGGAAGTTGAAGACTCAAACAAGTCAAAGGGATGTTAGGAAGTATCTCTTCAATCATAGAGTTGTCAGGAAGTTGAATAGCCTAGCAAGTGATGTAGTGGAGGTGGGAACCATACATAGCTTTTAGACGAGGTTTGATAAAACTCATGGAGTAGGGAGATAGAGGACCTAGTAACAAACAGCGAAGAGGCGGGGCCAGGAGCTATGAATCGACCCCTGTAACCACAAATAGGTGAGTACATACACACACACCAAACAAACACACATAAGGTTGGAGGTGGTACATGCTCGCCCCACCTGCCTAAAACTCACTATTTGACCTTTAACCCGGAACAAGCAATTATTGGATTTATGTGTCCGCCTCACGTAGCCTCCCAAGCTAACATCTCTTTGAATTTGTGCTTTATATGGCTACACACACACACACACACACACACACACACATACATACATACATATATATATACATATATATATATATATATATATATATATATATATATATATATATATATATATATATATATATATATATATATATATATATATATATATATATATATTTATATATAAAATTCTATTCAATGTATTTCCCAGTTTCAAATTTTGCGACAACATGTCATCCTTCATCAGGCTAAATTTAGGAGAATGGTTTAAAATATTGTTGACCTTATTAAGCTAATCGGATAATAATATCAACAGTATTTTTAAGTGATTTCTTTCCAAATTTAGAATATTGAAGGTTGACATTGTATATTTCATACGTTGGAGTTACAAGATAAATTGAATGCATTATTACCTAATATTAAAGATAAAATTATTGAAACACGTTATAATGACTTATTTACAGCAGGTTCTTGTCCAGAGGCAGTAATGTATAGGTGTGTGTGTGTGTGTGTGTGTGTGTGTGTGTGTGTGTGTGTGTGTGTGTGTGTGTGTGTGTGTGTGTGTGTGTGTGTGTGTGTGTGTGTGTGTGTGTGTGTATGTGTGTGTGTGTATGTGTGTGTGTGTGTGTGTGTGTCTGTGTGTCTGTGTGTCTGTGTCTGTGTGTGTCTGTGTGTGTGTGTGTGTGTGTGTGTCTGTGTGTACTCACCTAGTTGTACTCACCTAGTTGAGGTTGCGGGGGTCGAGTCCGAGCTCCTGGCCCCGCCTCTTCACTGATCGCTACTAGGTCACTCTCCCTGAGCCGTGAGCTTTATCATACCTCTGCTTAAAGCTATGTATGGATCCTGCCTCCACTACATCGCTTCCCAAACTATTCCACTTACTGACTACTCTGTGGCTGAAGAAATACTTCCTAACATCCCTGTGATTCATCTGTGTCTTCAGCTTCCAACTGTGTCCCCTTGTTACTGTGTCCAATCTCTGGAACATCCTGTCTTTGTTCACCTTGTCAATTCCTCTCAGTATTTTGTATGTCGTTATCATGTCCCCCCTATCCCTCCTGTCCTCCAGTGTCGTCAGGTTGATTTCCCTTAACCTCTCCTCGTAGGACATACCTCTTAGCTCTGGGACTAGTCTTGTTGCAAACCTTTGCACTTTCTCTAGTTTCTTCACGTGCTTGGCTAGGTGTGGGTTCCAAACTGGTGCCGCATACTCCAATATGGGCCTAACATACACGGTGTACAGGGTCCTGAATGATTCCTTATTAAGATGTCGGAATGCTGTTCTGAGGTTTGCTAGGCGCCCATATGCTGCAGCAGTTATTTGGTTGATGTGTGCTTCAGGAGATGTGCCTGGTGTTATACTCACCCCAAGATCTTTTTCCTTGAGTGAGGTTTGTAGTCTCTGACCCCCTAGACTGTACTCGGTCTGCGGCCTTCTTTGCCCTTCCCCAATCTTCATGACTTTGCACTTGGTGGGATTGAACTCCAGGAGCCAATTGCTGGACCAGGTCTGCAGCCTGTCCAGATCCCTTTGTATTTCTGCCTGGTCTTCGATCGAATGAACTCTTCTCATCAACTTCACGTCATCTGCAAACAGGGACACCTCGGAGTTTATTCCTTCCGTCGTGTCGTTCACAAATACCAGAAGCAGCACTGGTCCTAGGACTGACCCCTGTGGGACCCCGCTGGTCACAGGTGCCCACTCTGACACCTCGCCACGTACCATTACTCGCTGCTGTCTTCCTGACAAGTATTCCCCGATCCATTGCAGTGCCTTCCCTGTTATCCCTGCTTGGTCCTCCAGTTTTTGCACTAATCTCTTGTGTGGTACTGTGTCAAACGCCTTCTTGCAGTCCAAGAAAATGCAATCCACCCACCCCTCTCTCTCTTGTCTTACTGCTGTCACCATGTCATAGAACTCCAGTAGGTTTGTGACACAGGATTTCCCGTCTCTGAAACCATGTTGGCTGCTGTTGATGAGATCATTCCTTTCTAGGTGTTCCACCACTCTTCTCCTGATAAACTTCTCCATGATTTTGCCTACTATGCATGTCAGTGACACTGGTCTGTAGTTTAATGCTTCATGTCTGTCTCCTTTTTTAAAGATTGGGACTACATTTGCTGTCTTCCATGCCTCAGGCAATCTCCCTGTTTCGATAGATGTATTGAATATTGTTGTTAGGGGTACACATAGCGCCTCTGCTCCCTCTCTCAATACCCATGGGGAGATGTTATCTGGCCCCATTGCCTTTGAGGTATCTAGCTCACTCAGAAGCCTCTTCACTTCTTCCTCGGTTGTGTGCACTGTGTCCAGCACTTGGTGGTGTGCCCCACCTCTCCGTCTTTCTTGAGTCCCTTCTGTCTCCTCTGTGAACACTTCTTTGAATCTCTTGTTGAGTTCTTCACATACTTCACGGTCATTTCTTGTTGTCTCTCCTCCTTCCTTCCTTAGCCTGATTACCTGGTCCTTGACTGTTGTTTTCCTCCTGATGTGGCTGTACAACAGTTTCGGGTCAGATTTGGCTTTCGCTGCTATGTCATTTTCATATTGTCTTTGGGCCTCCCTTCTTTTATTTTTTTATTATTATCACACTGGCCGATTCCCACCAAGGCAGGGTGGCCCGAAAAAGAAAAACTTTCACCATCATTCACTCCATCACTGTCTTGCCAGAAGGGTGCTTTACACTACAGTTTTTAAACTGCAACATTAACACCCCTCCTTCAGAGTGCAGGCACTGTACTTCCCATCTCCAGGACTCAAGTCCGGCCTGCCGGTTTCCCTGAATCCCTTCATAAATGTTACTTTGCTCACACTCCAACAGCACGTCAAGTATTAAAAACCATTTGTCTCCATTCACTCCTATCAAACACGCTCACGCATGCCTGCTGGAAGTCCAAGCCCCTCGCACACAAAACCTCCTTTACCCCCTCCCTCCAACCCTTCCTAGGCCGACCCCTACCCCGCCTTCCTTCCACTACAGACTGATACACTCTTGAAGTCATTCTGTTTCGCTCCATTCTCTCTACATGTCCGAACCACCTCAACAACCCTTCCTCAGCCCTCTGGACAACAGTTTTGGTAATCCCGCACCTCCTCCTAACTTCCAAACTACGAATTCTCTGCATTATATTCACACCACACATTGCCCTCAGACATGACATCTCCACTGCCTCCAGCCTTCTCCTCGCTGCAACATTCATCACCCACGCTTCACACCCATATAAGAGCGTTGGTAAAACTATACTCTCATACATTCCCCTCTTTGCCTCCAAGGACAAAGTTCTTTGTCTCCACAGACTCCTAAGTGCACCACTCACTCTTTTTCCCTCATCAATTCTATGATTCACCTCATCTTTCATAGACCCATCCGCTGACACGTCCACTCCCAAATATCTGAATACGTTCACCTCCTCCATACTCTCTCCCTCCAATCTGATATTCAATCTTTCATCACCTAATCTTTTTGTTATCCTCATAACCTTACTCTTTCCTGTATTCACCTTTAATTTTCTTCTTTTGCACACCCTACCAAATTCATCCACCAATCTCTGCAACTTCTCTTCAGAATCTCCCAAGAGCACAGTGTCATCAGCAAAGAGCAGCTGTGACAACTCCCACTTTGTGTGTGATTCTTTATCTTTTAACTCTACGCCTCTTGCCAAGACCCTCGCATTTACTTCTCTTACAACCCCATCTATAAATATATTAAACAACCACGGTGACATCACACATCCTTGTCTAAGGCCTACTTTTACTGGGAAAAAATTTCCCTCTTTCCTACATACTCTAACTTGAGCCTCACTATCCTCGTAAAAACTCTTCACTGCTTTCAGTAACCTACCTCCTACACCATACACTTGCAACATCTGCCACATTGCCCCCCTATCCACCCTGTCATACGCCTTTTCCAAATCCATAAATGCCACAAAGACCTCTTTAGCCTTATCTAAATACTGTTCACTTATATGTTTCACTGTAAACACCTGGTCCACACACCCCCTACCTTTCCTAAAGCCTCCTTGTTCATCTGCTATCCTATTCTCCGTCTTACTCTTAATTCTTTCAATTATAACTCTACCATACACTTTACCAGGTACACTCAACAGACTTATCCCCCTATAATTTTTGCACTCTCTTTTATCCCCTTTGCCTTTATACAAAGGAACTATGCATGCTCTCTGCCAATCCCTAGGTACCTTACCCTCTTCCATACATTTATTAAATAATTGCACCAACCACTCCAAAACTATATCCCCACCTGCTTTTAACATTTCTATCTTTATCCCATCAATCCCGGCTGCCTTACCCCCTTTCATTTTACCTACTGCCTCACGAACTTCCCCCACACTCACAACTGGCTCTTCCTCACTCCTACAAGATGTTATTCCTCCTTATCTGTGCATATTCGTTTCTGGCTCTACGACTGTTCTCCTTATTCTCCTGGGTCCTTTGCCTTCTATATTTCTTCCATTCCCTAGCACACGTGGTTTTTGCCTCCCTGCACCTTTGGGTAAACCATGGGCTCATCCTGGCTTTTTCATTAATCCTGTTACCCTTGGGTACAAACCTCTCCTCAGCCTCCTTGCATTTTGTTGCTACATATTCCATCATCTCATTAACTGGCTTCCCTGCCAGTTCTCTGTCCCACTGAACCCCGTTCAGGTAGTTCCTCATTCCTGTGTAGTCCCCTTTCTTGTAGTTTGGCGTCATTCGTCCTGGCCTTCCTGCTTCTCCCTCCACTTGTAGCTCTACTGTGTATTCGAAGCTCAAAACCACATGATCGCTGGCCCCAAGGGGTCTTTCATATGTGATGTCCTCAATATCTGCACTACTCAAGGTGAATACTAAGTCCAGTCTTGCTGGTTCATCCTCTCCTCTCTCTCTTGTAGTGTCCCTTACGTGTTGGTACATGAAGTTTTCCAGTACCACCTCCATCATCTTAGCCCTCCATGTATCTTAGCCCCCATGTGGCTCCAAGTTCTCTCATTGATCTCCTTGTGGTTAAAGTTGCCCATGATCAGGAGCTTTGCCCTGCATGCATGAGCTCTTCTCGCCACTGCAGCCAGTGTGTCAACCATCGCTCTATTGCTCTCATAAGAACATAAGAACATAAGAAAGGAGGAACACTGCAGCAGGCCTGTTGGCCCATACTAGGCAGGTCCTTTACAATTCATCCAACTAACAAGCATTTGACCAACCCAATTTTCAATGCTACCCAAGAAATAAGCTCTGATGTGCAAGTCCCACTCAAATCCAACCCCTCCCACTCATGTACTTATCCAACCTAAATTTGAAACTACCCAAAGTCCTAGCCTCAATAACCCAACTAGGTAGACTGTTCCACTCATCAACTACCCTATTTCCAAACCAATGCTTTCCTATGTCCTTTCTAAATCTAAACTTATCTAATTTAAATCCATTACTGCGGGTTCTCTCTTGGAGAGATATCCTCAAGACCTTGTTAATATCCCCTTTATTAATACCTATCTTCCACTTATACACTTCGATCAGGTCTCCCCTCATTCTTCGTCTAACAAGTGAATGTAACTTAAGAGTCTTCAATCTTTCTTCATAAGGAAGATTTCTAATGCTATGTATTAATTTAGTCATCCTACGCTGAATGTTTTCTAACGAATTTATGTCCATTCTGTAATATGGAGACCAGAATTGAGCTGCATAATCTAGGTAAGACGTTACTAATGATGTATAAAGCTGCAGTATGACCTCTGGACTTCTGTTGCTTACACTTCTTGATATAAATCCCAGTAATCTATTTGCCTTATTACGTACGCTTAGGCATTGCTGTCTTGGTTTAAGGTTGCTGCTTACCATAACCCCCAAGTCCTTTTCGCAATCTGTATGGCTAAGTTCTACATTATTTAACTTATAAGTGCTAGGGTTATGGACACTCCCGAGCTTCAGAACCTTGCATTTATCTACATTGAACTGCATCTGCCACTTTTCTGACCAAGAGTAGAGTTTGTCTAAATCCTCCTGAAGTTCCCTAACATCTCGTCATACTCTTGCCTTGGCCTCCTGCTGTTCTGTGGTGGGTTATACATCATTGCAATTATCACCTTGGGACCACCAGAGTGAAGCGTTCCCGCTATGTAATCACTTTCTTCTCCACTGTCTCCTCTCTCCAGCTCATCAAAATTCCATCGGTGTTTGATCATCAGTGCCACTCCTCCACCCCCCCATGTTCCGTCTGTCTTTTCTCAGGATCTGGTATCCCGCTGGAAAGATGGCATCTGTTATCATACCTGTAAGCTTGGTTTCTGTGATCGCTATGATGTCTGGTGATGCCTCTTTGACTCTTTCGTGCCACTCCTCCCACTTGTTTGTTATTCCATCAGAGTTTGTGTACCATACCTTCAGTTTCCTTTCCAACACTGTGGTTTGGGGGGCCTGTGGGGGTGGGAGACCTGGTAGCATACTGTGGGATTCTATGGTTGGGGGTTGGGTGGAAGCTGTGGGTATGGATTGTATTGTGTGTTGGGATGGTGTGATAGGTTGTGGGGTTCTGAGGATAGTTGTGTGTGTGCTTGCCCTTGCTGCTCTGTTCTGCTCTGACTGACCTCTGCTGGTTCCATCCTTGTCTCCTTTCCTATCTCCTTTCGCTTTTTTGTCCTCTCCCTCAGCTGCTGTCTCTCTGTTTGTGTTCTGTCTCTGTCTAGGAACACCTTCTTGTACTCTTCCAAGCTTTTCAACCGTGGTTTCTCTTGGAGGATCCTGTTCCGCACTGTTTCTGCCCTGAGAATCTGCTTGATCGGTCGGTTTCTCCCTTTCAAGTACCCCCCTATTCTCTGAAAATTTACAATCCCATCCATGTCTTCTCCCCCTATTTCTGTGATGATTTTCTCAATCTCCTTTCTTTCTTCCTGCCGTCTTTCAGTGTGTGTCCTTTCCTCTCTCTCCCGATGCCCATGGATAATCACTGATTTTGCCCTTTCCTTCTCCCATTGCCTCTCCCTCTGTGACTCTGGTTCCTGTCTGTATGTGGTCATTTTCTCCCTTGATTTTTCCAGTGGCTCTTGGTAGCATGGTTGTGCCTCAGCATTCGACCTATCTCCCTCTCCATCTGCACCCATCTGCTCTTCCCTTCCACTCCCTGGCCCTTCTTTGCAGGCTGATATGACCTTAGCATAATCCATATCTCCTTCCTGTTCAGCCTCTCATCTTCGTATGGTGTGTCTTCTCTGGTCACTGCCCCTGAGACTTGCTTCAGCCTGTTTACCTCAAATTCTAGGATCTTTACCCTGGCTACTGCAGTTTCGACTTGGGCCTCCCAATTCTTCGTCTCCTTCTCCAACCTCTTTTTCCATTTCACAGAGAGCTCTTTCTCCATTTTTTCAGAAAGCTCTCCTAATTTTCTCTCCCATTCTTGCTCTATCCTTTTCCACTGTTCCTCCATCCATTCCTCCCTACCAGTACCATTGTCATCTGATCCCTGATTCCTGCGAGTCCCAACCATTTTTTTTTTTTAGTGAAAGAGAGAGAGAAAGAGAAAAAGAAAAAGGGGGAGAGAGTGAGAGATAGGGAGAGAGAGAAGGGGAGCCTAGAATGAGGGGAAAAGAAGTGAAAAAGGGGGAGAAAGTGAGAGATAGGGAAAAGGTAAGAGAGAGGGGGGAGTGACAAGGGAAGAGAGAGAGAGATAAAAGAAGAGGAAGAGAGAGAGCAAGAGAGGAAGAGAGAAAGAGTGAGAGGAAGAGAGAAAGGGGGAGAGAGAAAGAGAGAAAGAGAGAGGAGAGGGAGAGAGATGGGGTGGGGAAAGGAAGGGTTATAGGGTCACTTCACAGGAAGGTGTAAAATCCTGTATATGTGTGTGTGTGTGTGTGTGTGTGTGTGCATATGTGTGTGTACATATGTGTGTGTGTGTGTGTGTGTGTGTGTGTGTGTGTGTGTGTGTGTGTGTGTGTGTGTGCGTGCTACAGCTATTCAAGTGTCTAACAGCAGAGCTGTCCTCACCTAGTGTGTGTGCATATGTTTATGTAAACAGTCCTTATTTCCCACGTATGTACTACATATATATTGTATATGTACCCGATCTCTTGGTTCCCACTGTACTGTCTTATGCGTTTAAAATTACGTTAAAAAATAAATACACTAGGCTTTGCCTATATGCCGCTACCTCTAAATTCTATTAAATGCCAGTAAATGCTGCTTATTCTAATTCTGATAGCTCGAGGAGAGTGACCCCCAATTCCAGCTAGAGACAGGTACTATTGACCCCATGCAACTCAAACTAGGTGAATATTACTTGCGGCTGGCAGTGGAGTAACGTTGCGGGTCTGTCCTGTCCCAGAAGTTGAAGAAGTTTGATGCTTCTCGGTAATTTTTCCACTAACTTCCTGTATGCACTATAGTCTCTAGCTCTTCTAATTTTTTCACTCACTGTATTTACTGACACATCTATACATATCTCTTATCTCCCTGGTCTTGAGTCGCACTTATTCTTCAAAATACCCCACAGCGTTATTATGGCAACACTATTTAGGCCTGACACAACCGTTCACCCTTCCAACGGCCCTCACTAAACACTCAGCCAATATTTCCTTTGTTTTCTTTTCTGTGATCACTTATATTTCCTTTTTTCGGGGCTTAAGTGATTATATGCACTCTTATGCGTGCACACGCCTATATCCCACACTCTATTCCTTATGGCACAGTCAGAAATTACCACCAAAACACGAGCTCAAACCGCGTGACTCCTCCACGAGTGTACTCACCTAGTTGTACTCACCTAGTTGAGGTTGCGGGGGTCGAGTCCGAGCTCCTGGCCCCGCCTCTTCACTGATCGCTACTAGGTCACTCTCCCTGAGCCGTGAGCTTTATCATACCTCTGCTTAAAGCTATGTATGGATCCTGCCTCTACTACATCGCTTCCCAAACTATTCCACTTACTGACTACTCTGTGGCTGAAGAAATACTTCCTAACATCCCTGTGATTCATCTGTGTCTTCAGCTTCCAACTGTGTCCCCTTGTTACTGTGTCCAATCTCTGGAACATCCTGTCTTTGTCCACCTTGTCAATTCCTCTCAGTATTTTGTATGTCGTTATCATGTCCCCCCTATCTCTCCTGTCCTCCAGTGTCGTCAGGTTGATTTCCCTTAACCTCTCCTCGTAGGACATACCTCTTAGCTCTGGGACTAGTCTTGTTGCAAACCTTTGCACTTTCTCTAGTTTTTTCACGTGCTTGGCTAGGTGTGGGTTCCAAACTGGTGCCGCATACTCCAATATGGGCCTAACATACACGGTGTACAGGGTCCTGAATGATTCCTGAGTTCTGAGGTTTGCTAGGCGCCCATATGCTGCAGCAGTTATTTGGTTGGTGTGCGCTTCAGGAGATGTGCCTGGTGTTATACTCACCCCAAGATCTTTTTCCTTGAGTGAGGTTTGTAGTCTCTGACCCCCTAGACTGTACTCGGTCTGCGGCCTTCTTTGCCCTTCCCCAATCTTCATGACTTTGCACTTGGTGGGATTGAACTCCAGGAGCCAATTGCTGGACCAGGTCTGCAGCCTGTCCAGATCCCTTTGTAGTTCTGCCTGGTCTTCGATCGAGTGAATTCTTCTCATCAACTTCACGTCATCTGCAAACAGGGACACCTCAGAGTCTATTCCTTCCGTCATGTCGTTCACAAATACCAGAAACAGCACTGGTCCTAGGACTGACCCCTGCGGGACCCCGCTGGTCACAGGTGCCCACTCTGACACCTCGCCACGTACCATGACTCACTGCTGTCTTCCTGACAAGTATTCCCTGATCCATTGTAGTGCCTTCCCTGTTATCCCTGCTTGGTCCTCCAGTTTTTGCACCAATCTCTTGTGTGGAACTGTGTCAAACGCCTTCTTGCAGTCCAAGAAAATGCAATCCACCCACCCCTCTCTCTCTTGTCTTACTGCTGTCACCATGTCATAGAACTCCAGTAGGTTTGTGACACAGGATTTCCCGTCCCTGAAACCATGTTGGCTGCTGTTGATGAGATCATTCCTTTCTAGGTGTTCCACCACTCTTCTCCTGATAATCTTCTCCATGATTTTGCATACTATACATGTCAGTGACACTGGTCTGTAGTTTAATGTTTCATGTCTGTCTCCTTTTTTAAAGATTGGGACTACATTTGCTGTCTTCCATGCCTCAGGCAATCTCCCTGTTTCGATAGATGTATTGAATATTGTTGTTAGGGGTACACATAGCGCCTCTGCTCCCTCTCTCAATACCCATGGGGAGATGTTATCTGGCCCCATTGCCTTTGAGGTATCTAGCTCACTCAGAAGCCTCTTCACTTCTTCCTCGGTTGTGTGCACTGTGTCCAGCACTTGGTGGTGTGCCCCACCTCTCCGTCTTTCTGGAGTCCCTTCTGTCTCCTCTGTGAACACTTCTTTGAATCTCTTGTTGAGTTCTTCACATACTTCACGGTCATTTCTTGTTGTCTCTCCTCCTTCCTTCCTTAGCCTGATTACCTGGTCCTTGACAGTTGTTTTCCTCCTGATGTGGCTGTACAACAGTTTCGGGTCAGATT